>NC_060150.1:44590696-44596254 GCF_021292245.1 Micropterus dolomieu | reverse complement strand
AATAGTCATTGCAGCAGAGGGTGTCGAGCAGGAACACGGGGGCAGCAGGAGACCCGCAGCCACAGATCCAGACTCCACAGCTCCAGAGCCAGAAAACCTGCAGGAAGTGATAGGAGAGAGGAGAGAGACGAGAAAGCACAAGACTACCAGAAAGGGGAGAAGTTGTGTTAGTAACATGCAATAATGGGATATGGTTGCATACAGAGGGAGAGAAAGTAGAGGAGAGAGGAGCTCAGTGCATCATGGGAAATCCCCCGGCAGTCTAGGCCTATAGCAGCATAACTAAGGGATGGTTCAGGACTACCTGAGCCAGCCCTAACTATAAGCTTTATCAAAGAGGAAAGTCTTAAGCCTACTCTTAAATGTGGAGATGGTGTCTGCCTCCTGAACCCAAACTGGAACCTGATTCCACAGGATAGGAGCTTGATAGCTGAACGCTCTGGCTCCTAGTCTACTTTTGGAGACTCTAGGAACCACAAGTAACCCTGCATTCTGGGAGCGCAGTGCTCTGGTGGGGTAGTAAGGTACTATGAGCTCTTTAAGATAACATGGTGCCTGACCATTAAGAGCTTTGTAGGTAAGAAGAATGATTTTAAATTCTATTCTGGATTTTACTGGAAGCCAATGCAAAGAAGCTAAAACAGGAGAAATATGATCTCTTTTCCTGGTTCCTGTCAGAACACGTGCTGCAGCATTCTGGATCAGCTGAAGAGTCTTAATGGACTTTTTCAAGCAGCCTGATAATAAGGAATTGCAGTAATCCAGCCTAGAAGTCACAAATGCATGGACTAGTTTTTCTGCATCATTTTTAGACAGGATTTTCCTGATTTTCGCAATATTACGTAGGTGAAAAAAGGCGGTCCTTGAAATTCGCTTAATGTGAGATTAAAACGACATGTCCTGATCAAAGATAACTTAGCATAGTAGGCTTACAACTCTGAGGCTAATGTGAATGTCATTAGTTTTGGTATTTGGCCACAAACAAAAGTATTAGACAAATTGAAGTTTTGATCTGCTGGTGGTGCTAGAGGAAACTTTAAGTTATCAACAATGTCATTAGGGGGACATGTATGTTTGTAGCAAATTTCATGTCGATCCATACAGTAGTTGTGGAGACATTTTAGTGGAAAACTCAAAGGTCAAGAGAGGATCACCATTCAAGTCATTGGGCTTAATCCTCTGGGGAACATCAATGTCTTTACAATATTTCACAGCAATCCATTCTGGAATAAAGTGGTGGACTTAAAATAAACTGATTAATTTAAAGTACAATATTTTAGTAAATGTATTTACTCTAGACATCTTCAGTGAGCTACTGTGATTGAAACAGAAAAAAAAGCATGAACTAATGCATGATGTCATATTGACATACAGCCTGAAGCTACTTCAGCCGCTTCCGACAGGACTCAATTGAAAATGGCTCTACCACTAACTCAGATAAGAACTCATGCTACTGGATGCTTTGTTTAAAAAAAAAACTCAATCTAAAAGCATATTTTGATAGTGTGATGTAAAGCCAGAATCAATGCCAGACTGGGTTATATGAGCATCTATGAGTAGCTTTGGCAATACTGTTTTTATACATTCATGCCAATAAAGCTGATTTTGAATTGCATCCCAAAAGCATGTTGCATCCTGTGATCACTCCCTCCAGCTCTGACAGAATTTTTTTTTTTAATGCAAAGATTGAGTCTTATTTTCCTGAAAGATTTATTGCACCTGATATCAGAAAGACTGTGATTTTGGGACAGTTTAATGCAATTTCATACAAAGTGAAGTAACCTGGCTTTTGACATGACAGTTTGAATGTAGAGCTTGAAGGCTGCAGGATTTACACTCTCAAAAGAAAATGCTGTAAGGTTTTCATTTCAATACATTTGTGACTTCCAGACATATTGTCCTCTGATACATCTGGTCTTCTACTCACTATCCTGAATTTGCTGCTGTCTCTAGACAAATGTATTCATCGTGACATTTTTCCAGAAAATGACAAATGTATTTCATTAATGCTTTTTCCTCTATTAATTCCCTAGTGTTCCCTGGCTGTTTTCCAGCTGGGTGAAATTGGGTGTCATTTCACCCGAATGAGAGTAATTTCAGCTGACTTAGAAAATTATTTGAACAGCCTAAATGAGGATCTTAAGTGCTTGGTGATCACTGCAAAAAAAGTGTTACACACTTTTTGGTAATAATGAGTTACTTAAAATACAGTTATGAGGATGAATTTGAGCAAGTACTGTATTTGAAACTTTAATTTGCTGTAGCTCTGTTTTTGTCTTAGGGCTTTTTGCACCCCACTTGTAGGATTATGAAAATAACTGAATGCACTTCAAGTAGTCTTCATCTGGACTGAGTCATGCCAGGAAATTTATGACTAAAAATACGAGCGTGTTAACTGTACCTGAGAAATGGACTATGCTGCTGAAGTACTGTACTGCTATTGTTAGAAGGTGTCAGATTGATTTCTTTCGAATTTCTCCATTATCAGAAATACCTACTATAAATAACTACCTCTCATGATGCTGCACTGTCACAGATTTTGTTTTCATCCAGTATTCAAAGCTATAGGGACTGAGTAACTTATGCACTTTAAAAAAAAGGGATTTCTTTAAGTTCTTTATTTTATTTATTAAATGACTATTATTATAGAAGGGAAACTGGTTTGCAATGCAGACACAAAGGAAACATACACATTCAAAAACAAGTTAAAAACACAAGTCACAACCACATCAAAGATGTTGTACTGAGAATAAATACCTATATTGGTGGCATATCACATGAAGGCAAAGGAACTTATTAAAGTAAAAAACAATACAGCCCTAACCTGCAGTGTTTATACCAGTACTGTCAGTTTTGCAAAAACTAATGTCGGCAGAAGTCTATGGGAGCATCTGTATTCTCAGCTCTCTCAATTTAACCTATTAAAAGGTAAAAACAAGTGAATACTCAAACAGTAAATATCATTATTTTGTCATACCTGCAGTTTTTTAATAGACTTCAAAAGGCTTTATTTCACTTTACATTTATGCTCTCTGTCAACAGTAAAGTTGCACAGATTTTCATTGATACCTTTTTAGTCAACTTTTTAGAGCTTGTTATCTGATATGAATCTGTGACATGGTGCAGGGGAGGTGTCCACACATCTGGCACAATGCTTCTACAACAGAACTGGGATGTTGACCACTAAAAGGTGACCAGCACAGAAATAAAGAAGGGACAGATGAGTGCTTCATACACCCAGTTTCATACTGACTGCTGGTCTAGAAAGCTGTGTAAGTTAAGGTCACCAAGTAAGAACAAAATTATGTGAGATATTTTTTAATGTGGTCATGTTCTTACTGTGGCGGCCCACCGTAGTAGAGAGGAAGAAACAGTCAAAGATGAAGTAATGTTATGGCAAGATGCTAAGAACTACCACCTCATGACAACAGTAAGCTAAAGCCCCTCAATGTGGAGCTTTCCCCTACATTTTGCATTTAGCCTGAATGTGTACTCATGAAATAAAAAGATGGAATAGGCTGATTTTTAATGACTCCAAGTCACGTGATGGAAGTAACGTATGTCATGTGACATAACTGACGTTATTTTTCTTAAAACTTTAAATAAGTCAATCTTGACTTGGTTTCACAAAGGACATAAACCTGTCATAGGTGAAACTCCAATGTTTGTCTCATTATAGTACGCCACCTAACTTCCTCATTTGCTGCCGTCATACGGACATTAGAGGTCGCGGCTTAACAATAAGCATAAATATGGGTCATAATAAACTGCTTGAACTATAAAGCTACTGTAAAACTTTGATGAACGGCCCAGGCTTTTATTTGCTAAAATCACTGAATTGACTTCCTATATTTGGGACAGGCGTCCATATGGGACAGGCCTTTAATTCCTTTTGCACAAAACTGAAATAGGCTACAGTGAAACAGTTTATTTAATTCAAACAGAATCAGAAAAGAAATTATCAAATAATATCTAATACACGTCATTCATTTGATCTAGCTCCGACAGACGGCTTATGCACTTTTATTTTGTAGGCAGCAACATAACACGGTGCAGGGTGAGAAAAGTGTGGCAGAAGTTAGCTGACAGAGAGCGATGGACTTCACGTGACAGTATTCACAACTTCAATTACTATTTATGAAAAGCTGTTTTGATTTCTTTGATCGGTGGACCCTTACAGACTTAAGAAATATAATCAAGGAACTGACACATTTGGACTTAATGAGCGCTTCAAAGGTAACGGGAGACTTATTATATGGAAAAGTACAAAAGTAAAATAGACACTGTTGTTCACTTACTTTTGTGCACAAAGAAATAGTTTTCCCAGTTTGGTGTGGAAGAACTTGACTGGTCGGCACAGAGCCTCTGCAGGGATAAACTGGAACACTGACTGCGAGCCACGTCTTATCACCCAACATCAGTGTCGGACCTCACTAATGCTCTTGTGGCTGAAAGGGAGCCAATCCATTATATAACACAGCATAACATTCATCTGGCTTGCACTTTTGTACAAATTAACATTTTTTGCCTCCACATACACACACAGTGGGAGCAATTTGGAGTTCAGTGTCTTGCTCAAGGATACTTTGACCCCACAATTAATAGCTGACCCCTCTACCACCTGATCTACAGCCTTCCCTGCAGACTCACTGCAGCCAGTTTCCAAAATCTGGTTTTGGCAGCAGATTAAAGTTTTGGAATAAGACGTGTCAGTCAGCATAAGTGTAACATTTGGGCATCCACATATTTCTTGGCATGTTGTGTATCAGTGTAACAAATTTACTATCCATAACCTTGCATCGTCTTGGAGTGATATTGAGGATAATCACCTTAAAAACAAAATCAATGTTTCCCATGTGAATATTTCGGCCCACGGGGTCAGAAACACAGAACTTTCTTTCTATCAATGCACCCTGCCTGGTATTACCTTGATGCAGGATTGTAGGCTTCACTGAAGCAGCTCTGTCTCTGTGGGTAGTCAGGTTAAAAGTGGAAATTGCTTAAGACTTTTCAGTGTGTTGGTCTGCTGTTTGGTTGGTCTTTGGTCCAGGATCAAATATCTCAACAACTATTGGATGGATTGTACTAACTTTGAGTTTTCATTTGCTCAGTCATCACGTCAAATATTTTGTTTGTCTTTTACTTTGTTTTGAGACTAAATACATGGAAAAAATGGACCTTTGTGAAAACAGCCACAAGATCCAAGAAGAACAAAACTACAGGGGAGGAGGAAAAGAAGGTCAAACGCAACAACATTGTGATTCCATACGCGTCTAGAGTATCAGAGAAACTCAGGAGGATTTTCAACAAACATAACATCCCTGTGTTTTTTAAACCCAAGAACACACTAAGACAGATGCTGGTACACCCCAAAGACCGCACGCCCAAACACAAGAAAAGCAATCTAGTGTATGCGGTCCAATGCAGTGAGGAATGCACAGACCTGTATATTGGGGAGACTAAACAACCACTACACAAACGCATGGCTCAACACAGAAGGGCCAACTCCTCAGGTCAAGACTCTGCAGTCTACTTACATCTGAAGGACAGAGGACACT
>NC_060150.1:44589866-44590676 GCF_021292245.1 Micropterus dolomieu | reverse complement strand
GATCTTTAATGGCATGCTCTCAACGTGACATGTATGAGTTTGTTTAACACTGTAAAGCATGGTGATATGGAAACATATAGAAAAGGTTTCTTCGGGACACAACGCAATCCATTCACTGGTTTCTTGGTCAGCAGCTTTAATGAACATAGCCTAGTTGTTGTGGTGGCAGCCCGGCTGACGGTGAGTGTCCTGGTTTTTCCTCCTTTTTATCAGTTTTCTGCTTTTTCCCTTGGTTTCCTGTTCTCTGCCCGCCTCTCTGTGTTTTCTCCCCCGTGTGCTCTCTCTCCTCTGCTCCTGAGCCCAGCCAACTACCTGCACCTGCAACCCATCATCCACCTCGTCAGCCTGCCACACCTGCCAGTAATCAACCTCATCCGAGCCTGTATTTCAACCCCGGTTCTCCACACCATCCTTGCTTGATCGTCGTTGCTCCATACCTGGTGCCACTCCTGTGTTCAGGCTTCCTCGTTTCTTGCTTTTTCAAACTTACCCTGTGCCCTGTCATTGTCTCCCCCTAACCTTGTCTCTCTGTCCGTCTCCCCCCCAGGTACACTCACCCTCGTCCTCCGTTCGGCTGGGCTCATCTACTGGCCCACTCCCCTTCGGACCTCCCTCTCGGCGTCCTCCCTGTTCCCGTGCCTCTCCTCGCTTCCTCGGCCCGTGTTCCCCGGCTCCCTGGCCCCCTGTCTCCTTGGTTCCCCGTGCCAGTATTTCCCCGACGTCCTCCTCTCCCTCCACTCCAGTCCCTCTCACCCCTTTTCCCCCAATAAACCTCCTTCCCTCTGAGTGCAGCATTTGGGTCCTCTCTGT
>NC_060150.1:44545784-44589846 GCF_021292245.1 Micropterus dolomieu | reverse complement strand
AAGACAGATGCTGGTCCACCCCAAAGACCGCACGCCCAAACACAAGAAAAGCAATCTAGTGTATGCGGTCCAATGCAGTGAGGAATGCACAGACCTGTATATTGGGGAGACTAAACAACCACTACACAAACGCATGGCTCAACACAGAAGGGCCAACTCCTCAGGTCAAGACTCTGCAGTCTACTTACATCTGAAGGACAGAGGACACTCGTTTGAGGACCACCAGGTGCACATTTTAGACAGAGAAGATGGATGGTTTGAAAGAGGTGTCAAGGAAGCCATCTACACCAGGGTTGAGAAGCCGTCATTGAACAGGGGAGGGGGTCTACGCCACCACTTATTACCACTTACAATGCTGTCCTTTCATCACTTCCCAGGAAACTCAACCTCAACAAACGTAACCTATTGGCCTCAGGTGAAGATACCAACGATGGTCGTTCAGTCTTGGCCACAGGTAGTCTTAACGACTGTAACGACTGTCGTCACAGAAACAAGGAACACTAACGAACCAGCGGTATCGATGACCCGGGCCAACGACCCCACTGAAGTTAAATAGCTGAGTTTCCCTGCCAGTCAGTCAGAACTGAAGAAGTCCTTTGGATGAGGGACGAAACATCTTCCAGTATCTTCAACCAAGTCCAGTTGCCCTCGATTTTAACCTTCGTTGGATAACTATGACCTGGATGACTGAGAATCTTCATAGACATCTTACATGGAAAACGTACAACAGTGCTGATAGGAATGCCAGATGTTAGCAATATATCAGAGTCAGCCACTTTCCTTGTTCTCCTGGCCCTTTCATTGCCATTTTCTGTGTTCAGTCTCGACAAAAAGTACCAACGTTTGTTTAAATGGAAACAGAGATGCCACACCCTGTTATGCACACAAGCGCACTGCACTTCACTGCCTTTTTAATATGGCGGTGTTTGTATACATGTCGCTGCTGATTGGGTAATACCAACACAAACCAAATGAGAGAAAAGATACCTCAAAGCCCTTGGTGCTCCGTTTCAAGGAAATGCATCAGTCAACCCAGAAACTGTAGCAAACCGTAGCAAAATGTTTTGAGATTGAACCCGCCCCTGACCTACCTTGCTATATTTCCAGGGTGAACAACAGGCTTCCTTGAAACGGTGTGCAACGTTGAGCAACGAGCTTCAAGGTATGTTTTAACCTATTTGGTGGGCTTGTCAGAGGTGTTACCCAATCAGCTGTGACAAAAATATTAACACAGCCGTATTAAAAAGGCAGTATTGCTGTGCGCTTGCGTACATCAAAGTAGTGTTGTAGTACTCGAGACCGGTCTTGGTCTCAAGACCACTTTTTGAAGGTCTTGGTCTCGTCTGGGACTCGACCGCATTTGTACTCAGTCTTGTCTCGGTCTTGGACATTGAGGGATTTTATTTCAAGACCAGTCAAGACCATAACTTTGGGATTATCAATAAATTGCTTTTGCATTGTTTGATTTATTTAACATCCTTACTTTGATTGGATGTAAAATGTATTCCCAATTGTTGCCATTAACAACTGTAACCCCTACCCATGATGGAAAGCATGGAAAAGGAGTGTTGAATAAAGATGCTTAAGTTGATTTCAGCTCTTAGTGTTTGTATTTGGGTGTTTTAATGGGAATGTGGATCTTTCAGATCAATTTGAGAAGGACCTATGCTCTCGTTCATGCAATGTGGGGAACTGGTTTTGGCCTTGACTCGGTCTCGCCCTCCCTCGGTCTTGGTCTCAACTTGGTCTCAGCCCCTAAAAGTCTTGGTCGTTTTGCTACACAGCCCTGTTAGATTTGTTTGTCTGTTTGGACTGCCTTCTCTGGTTTTGCTAGAAATGATTACCCTAAACTGTGATGATTTTAAGAAACACTTGAACTAAAATGTGTCAGTGTTGAGTTAAACGTGACTGGTGTTCTAACCTAAAGAGCTAAAGGCAAAAAAGTATATTAACATCCTCATACAGATACAAGAACAGAATTTTCACTGATGCAATATTTTGCCAGTGTAAACTTTTCATTGCAGACATAAATGGTCGGAAAACTGGTCTCAGTCCGCAGGATTGTTTTCCGTCTTGCTGTTCATCACACCGCAGATCAGATTTTGAAGAAACATAAGGGAATAATGCAGCTCACCAGTATATTACACCATTTTTAAAAGTACACTGATTAGCCTGCATGGAGCTGTTAGAGTAAACATTAAAACAACGTTTGTGATCCATCCTGAGAACTCATATGGGAACTGGAGAATAAAATGTTTACTGCTTTGTTTTCATTACCATCGTCTAAAGTTATATACAGTATTAAATAACTAGCTTACAGTTGATCTGTTTGGAACAGCCAATGTGGATCATGTATTGGTCTCACATAGCAATAAAACTGAGAAAGTAAAAAATACAAGCCCCAACAATTAAATTTCTGATCAGCCCTGATAGACTCAGATGACGTCAGAAAGTATGTTTCGCATAAATTTTTTATAATTCCCAGAAGCCCTCATTATAAGCGTTGTTACATTTAATCATGTTTGTAATCAATATAGTAATCCTCTCATCTGGCCACAAATAAAATCATGTGCCTTTTATGCTTGAGGGCAGCTGTAAAGAAATTAAAATAATGAAACTTCTGTCCTGCATGGTCAAAATCTTTATCAATTGATCACACTGTCTGAGTAACCTCTGCACACATGGGGTGAAATTGAATTGAGCTTCTCTCTTGAAGGAGAAAAGAAAAAAAAACAACAAACTGCCTGGCTAATTTTGTAGTTGGCTTGAATCAAGATTGCCCATTTGATCCATGGCAAGGTTTCAAAACAGTTTATCTCCCGAGCCATTGTAATTTACAGAGCTTTGATTACTGGAATTGGGAGGACACAGGCTGCCACTAAAGCCTGATTCACTTGAGACAGAGTTTCACCTGCATTGAATGCTCATTTGATTTTTAGTTCTTCACAGTGCAGCCTGATCTGAAGGTGACTGGCTCATCAGAGACTCTACAGGAACTTTATTAGCATTCATTTACCCTTTTTATTCAGTCACACTTCTTAACACTGTAGCTATTTGAAGAAGAAGAAAGAAGAAGACATGCGTTATTAATCCCGCAAGGTGAAATTCAATGTTTTTCCACTCTGTTGTTAGCATTATACATGCACAAACATACGGAGAGATGTCAGAGATGGGGGGCTGCTCAAGGCTACCTTTGGCAGTGCCCAGAACTGACACCTTTCCAGCTACCAGTCCACAAGCTACATCTCTGGTCCGAGCTGGACTCAAAGTCCTTACTCGAGGGACTCAAAGTCCTTACAGGCTGAGCGAAGGGGAAGGAGACATTTGTTCTCTGCATTTAACCCATCCTCATTAGGATGGCTGGGTCATTGTACAGCGCCTGGGGAGCAGTTGGGGATTCAAGGCCTTGCTCAAGGACACCTTTAGAAAGAGTTCACGCTGGACTCGACATACTGGTTCCCAAGCCAAGTCCTAACAGACTGAGCTATTGCCGCCCATATGCATATGAATGCATTCTCTAAGATTGTTTGTATGTCAGAAGTTACCATACATACTTAATAATGGCAGACGCCTTCACTTACTTTCATATTCTCTTAAGAAATCTCCATGTTTTAGGATCTTCTCCTGTTTTAACAGCTGTTTAATGTAAATACAACTTAACACTTAGTGTTTGCCTGTTGATAAATTCAGGATCAACAGGCAATTAGTGTCACCAGCAACATATCAGCCGCTTTACCAGTTATTATTTTACAGAAATCCTGTTCAACACTTCCTGCACATGTTTCACATTTTAAGTCTTCCATGGTTCAAGAATATAATCCAAAATCCCTCAGGATGAATTTACACTTCATGTGTGTTAGGAGGTTACAGATTATAAACAGAGCTATAGCACAGCGTAGCTAGGCTAAATACAACTACACGTCATGGCTAAGGCTACAGATATACTACACAAAGGTCTCTTTTTTGTTGTATACTGTAGATGCTGGAGGATATTTTTACAATTGAAGAAAACATATAACAAGTTGAAGAAAGGCTGAGTAATATTCCCTTTGTCATAATTGGCTATAGATATATTGTTGTTGGCTATGCTAGCATCTAGCATGTGACTCATGCCACATTCACATTATATTGTTCAGACCGTAATTACTGTCTGTACAAGCAGCTGCGACAGAAAAACATTTCACATTTGTGTCCAAGATGTAAGTAGAGTCACAGATGTTGGGAATTTTTGACACTGCACCACCGGAGTGTTGTCATGGCTGCATCAGGGACTTTAAAAGCACATTTACATAGTTCGAACTCAATCTGATTTCATTTGTTAACAAACTGCTCCAAATACATAAACAAAAGTAACTCATTTAGGCTATTTAAATAGCGTGACAAGGCTAGCCGTGGTGGACCCGCTTTGAATATTACATGCACTCTCAAATCTAAATCAATGGAGGTTTTCCTGTTATTCATGGGGCATAAAAAATTGCAAGAAATAATTTTCGCTTTTCTATTTTGATTTATCTTCAGGTTTTTATGCCAAACATCTCCAGGAAGTTTTTAATTAAGTGGCTTAACCAAACAAGACGAACAAAGTAGAAGCCACTGGAGTGTGAGATTAGCATGTTCTGATTTCCTTTTGGTGAGTATGACTGTTTACTGATGACATTAGTGTTGTGGAAATATGTGTTGAATTTATCATGTGGTCATATTCTTTACCCAGTACTCATTTATTCATCTCGGCCACACCTGCCGCCATTACTTGAGATGTGGACATTGAGAATTTAACATGAAGATTTGCCTTTTCTCTCTCCCACACTCTCTCTCATGAAGCCATATATCTTGTAAGACTACTGTGAGTACCTCAGCGGGCCACAAGCGTAATCTGTTTTTAACTCACCAGTCCTTATTGTCACTTCTCTGCAGTCACCCGCCTCCTGCACACTGCTTACCCACCGTTACCTGTTTGGTCCACTGATCCTTCTGTTTCATTACATCCCACAGCCATGGTGAGAACACACGCCCCAACACCCGTATTGATATCTACAACAGGTTTCAATTGAAGTTAGCTTTTTGGCTGTCAATTAAGGGAACCAAACTTTACAATTTATTGTTATGTTCATCTTCGTCTGTTGCATTTGTGTACCTGTACTAACACTTCTTATGCTCTGAAAAGGTGTTCAAGGTTTTGTGTGATGTCTAACACTTTGAAGGCAGGCAAATATCACAGACCTTGTCTAAAGGTGGAAAAGAAGCATTTAAATCTCATCTAGCCTTAAACTGGCCCCAGTTCTTCTTCTGTATTAACCTGGCAATCTTTAAAAAAATACGCCAATTATTATGAAGGTATTTCCTTTAAGGCTTTTTAACCCACTTTAGCCTTCTTTAATCTTTACTAATATGTTAGCTGGAGATAAAATGTCTCCCTGTTTATGTCTGAACAATGTAAACCAACATTTTTAACTCATTCCAACCTCAAGTTGCCATCGTATTTCCTAATACCGGTAGCCAGAAATGACACATGCTTGGTTTTTCTGTAAAAAAACAAAAAACAAAAATTAAGAAACATTCATATCAAGCAATATAATAATATTACTTTTTTAAATGTTACTTTACATTGTACAAACTGAACATTTTGTTTTATCATGCAGCAGACTAAATATGTCTACATCAATGTGTTTGCAAAAGTTTTTGAGCATTCTGGAAATAGATTCTGGTAAATGTTGTTAAATGACCCTCTAGACGTTTACGGATCACTGGGCATTTGTTTTTTTGAAAATGAGATGCTTAGCTCTGTGACTCGAATGTAATTGTAATACATGAGAGGCACAGACTTGGGTTAGCTTTAAAGTAGAGCTTTAAAAATAACAACTTAGTACAAAACAACCCTACCCTTAAAAAGGTTTAAGCTTAAGACACTATTATTTGTATTTTTTGCCTCTTTTTGTATTTCATAAAAATAGCAGCTGTCATATGAACAAGCAGCAGTGCTGAGATTTGTCACCATTTTCGCCCTGCTGAAGCCGTATACCTGCAGCAGCATGATTAGTCTACAGGTGCCTTGTGAAACCCAGGCCATGTAATGATTAGTTACACAACACAGTGGGACCAACGTAGCATGGCAGCTTGAGATGCAGGCTTTATTTCACACAGCAATATGCAGCATGGTTTGGGAATGGTAGTGGGAGGTTGATGCTATTGTCTCGTCTCTGTTCGGGAGAACACAATGAGCTTTGCTTGTTTGTACAGTAAAGATAGCCACCAACTGAAGAAACTCACTTTAGGAGAAAAATAGTTATTACATACAGTATTTTAAGATATTTTCCAGCCAGACTCCATGGACGAAATCCTGATTTAAAGAATGATACATTTATTTAATCTTTTTTCCAAAAAAAGAGGATTCATTTTGGAATGAAAGCATTAATTTTAGTTTGGAAGACAAACTTTATGCAACACTGCAAAACTCATTTAACTAGAAGTCATAAGCAGGAGGAAGCAAGAAGTAGCAATCATAAACTCTTATAAACAAGAGATGAAGTCAGAATGCATTAATATAATGTGCAACAACTGAAAATTGCCCCTCAGCAGAGGAACAAGGGAATTTTCTTTGTTACATTGCTAAAAGGTAATTTAGGTGAAATAAACTGGGAACTGTTATTGCTGAAAGATGCATCATTACCTCCTTTCAATCATATAATCTTGAAATTCTGTCAACTATGTATGTGATAATGTTTTATTATAGGCTACATAAAATTGTTCCCTCCCCAGTAAGCTGTAAAATCTCTTCTCTTCTCTCACACGTAGGTTGAAAGAGGGTGAATTTTTAAAAAGTGCCATGCCAGCTGCCTTTATTCAGGTAATTAATGCTTTCAGTTTTGCTGATGAGCTCCCTCGGTCACATGCGGGAGGCCATTGTGAGGGAAGGCGCTCTGTGCACAAAAACAAAACACGCTGCCAGTAACATTAGTTTCTCTCCCATTTTAGGTTCTTCCCTTTATTTTCCTCTTTGCTGTGCAACACTCAAAAGTATTTTAAAACCTTATTTTCCCTTCAGAGATTCTATGAAGAAATAAATAAATATTCAAATATTGTTAATCAAATGAGCACCTGCTGAGCTCTATAATGCCAACACAATGCTGGAAAACACTGTCTTTAGATCAGTTACAAGACCAAACCAGATGGTGTATCTGACAAGCTGACTTGATCCTGAATGAGGACACCGGGAAAGCCTCAGATACACATCGCTGTCACTTCTGCAAGACCGCAAAAGTTCGCCAGAAAAGTGCTTCAGCTGTTCTTTGACATTTCTGTAGCAGTGGCACATAACACAAATTTGCTTACTTTTGTGAATCACAATCAGCTTTATTGGCCAAGTACACTATATCGCCAAAGGTTTTGTGACACCTGCCTTTACATGCATATGAAGGTTAATGACATCCCATTCTTAATCCGTAGGGTTTAATATGGAGTTGGCCCACACTTTGCAGCTATAACATCTTCAACTCTCATGGGAAGGCTGTCCAAAGGTTTAGAAGTGTGTTCATGGGATTTTTTGACCATTCTTCTAAAAGCACATTTGTGAGGTCATGTACAGGTGTTGGAGGAGAAGGCCTGGCACGCAGTCTCCGCTCTAATTCATCCCAAAGGCATTCATATCGGATTGAGGTCAGGACTCTGCCAGTCAAGTTCTCCACTCCAAACTCGCTCATCCATGTCTTTATGGACCTTGCTTTGTGAACTGGTGTGCAGTCATGTTGGGACAGGAAGGGGCCATCCCCAAACTGTTTCCATGAAATTGTATGCTGAAGCATTAAAAGTTCCTTTCACTGGAACTAATTGAACTAATCCGAAGGCCACACGACGTTTGGAGGTCTGTAGCTATTGACTCTGCAGAAAGTTTCTGACGTTCCCAATCGCATCCACTTTGTTATAATACCACTAACAGTTGACCGTGGAATATTTAACAGTGAGGAAATTTCACAAATGGACTGGTTGCAACCTGTTATGGTACCATGCTTGAATTCACTGAGCTCCTGAGAGCAACACATTCTTGCAGTCTGCATGCCTAGGTGATCGATTTTATACACCTGTGGCCATGGAAGTGATTGGAAGACCTGAATTCAGTGATTCAGGCGAGTGTCCTAAAAAGTTTGACAACATAGTGTATATGTATACATACAAAGCATTTGACACTGGTTTTTAGTTGCTTTCTCCATTGTACACAGTTCCAAGAACAATTTACAATAAGATAGAAATAGAGCTACAGCTCAAAACAAGGACAAGAAAGCTGAAGATTTGTAAAAAAAAACAAAAAAAAACAACATAGAACTGTTATACACATACAATATATAAAAGCAACAATGATCATTGCACAACATGCAATACAAGCCAAACTGTCTGAAAGCCATGTTTGTAAATAACATCATCTCAGTTGCCCCCGTGAAAATGAAGACTCTGAGGTGTAATGGAAAGTTAATAAAAGTGAGCAAATCAACTGAAGGCAAATCTAGATTGAGATTTATTTCACCGTAAAGATGTACATCTGCCTGGAAACAATGATAAACAGAACAGAAACAGAACAGAAGTCACCAGCTTCTGACTTTAAGCTGTTGATCTGGTACTTGTTAATGTCATAATTTTCATCTGTATCATCATAAATAAAATCATAGAGACCATAGAATCTCTGATCCCCTGTCAAATCACACATTAGGTATTCTAATAAAACTGTACATCTTTTCTACTTATCCTGCTGTCACAGTGAAACTAAAAAATGTTCACCCACTTTAATAAAAAGACTCAGTAACTCAGTATCACATTTTACTGTGTTGTTAGCTAATACATGAACATTAGTTTTACTGAAGCTGGCATTACAGACAAAGAAGAACCTTTTATATTAAGAAATCGGCGTGGACAGCCAATAGATGGAAGCTACATCTCAAGACTTTTAACATTTTCCCTTGGTTTAAAATTTGCCCTGGAAACGGTGCTGCCCGAGACAATAAAGGGATAACAAGTTGTGTCTGACCAAGCATGGTGCTCTGCAAAAAACAATGATGGAAGAATAGGATGCGATCACACAAGCAGAGGAGGATGTCTGATTCAAAACAGCGTGCCCTGCAGGAGCCGTGGCGCGATAAACTCTGAATCGATTGTGACACAATTATGCTGTTTATTTGCATTTAGATAGTTTTATCTACACTGCAAAGTTGATTCTGACGCGTTTGGGTTGTCTTCTCAGTAAGAACATTAAAGGACATTTCCACATCTCATGATAGAGTGAGATAAGGATTTTATGCCAAATTATGCAAAGATATAGCAGGTGCTGTAGGATTACCATATGGGTGCGTGGTGATTGATGCAAATTAAAACCCAACTCTAAGGCATCAGCAGACATTAGAGGTGAGCTTTTAACAAGATAACACGCTCCCTCACATCAATGTTGCAAAGATACTGAAGGTGTCTTTGCTTGCTGCTAACAACTTGCCTCGTCTCTTCCAAAACAGCTAAACAGCAGCTCCTGCTGAGGCAGCCACAGAGGGCTAAGTGATATGATCATGCAAAAACATCAGCTATATGATCTCCCTGAAAAACAAGCCCATTTATCTGCCTGGTTCTTCTTCTCCTCACCTCGGGGTTTGTCCCTCTCTTCCGCCTCATTAATGATGTCAGAGTACGGATAACAGTGTGATTATTCCTGCCTGGCCAGACTGCTCTTTAGAGCCTGGATGTGTCATATCTCAAATGACTCTTGATTGCAGGGATTTAGCCTGAAGGGGACTAAAAGCACATCGCCTGTGTGGTTTTTTATTATCATGTCAGGGAAGAGGTAGGAAGAAAGGCCCTGTGCTATTAATCAGGGGCATTCAGACAAAGCGTATTTAACCACAAAATAGGGGAAAAAGGAGCCAGGCAAATAAGGACTGGGTAAAAATTTCTCCCGCCTTGACAGACTTAAGTAGCCTATTACATGATGGCGAGGCTTTCATCTTTTACTTCAAGGAGGTAGAGAAGATAATCACCACTGTTATTCCCCATCTGATGTGCCCCAAGCCACCTATTACCCCGTGGCCTGCAGCACTCTCTGCTGAATACAGAGAGAGAGCTCTCTGTTTGTGGCAGCGTAAAATCTTTGCTTGACAAGGATGGAGTTTTTAATACCCAAAAAAAAAAGAAAGGAAAGAAAGATGTGTTTGTTGCCTGTGAGGATCTTTGTCACGAGAGCTTCCCCTTGTGCAAAATATAATATTAAAAATGAATACAAGAGCTACCCTGCTGTCACATGATAACTTGCAAACACCTCTGGACTGCCTCATCATCTTCCACCATCCCTTATTCACCTGTATGGATGTTAATTAGGTTAACGAGTGCGAGGCTGTCCTCGCCTTCGTCCAGCTACGCTGTTGGTCCCCTATCTCCCGCTCCAGCCTCGTTCCAAAGACATTGAGATATGAAAGAAGGATCATTTATTGGGTCATTAGTTCTACTAATCAGCTCCCTAATTACAGGCCATTACAGTTTGTGTCTGATGTATCTTCTCTCCCCAGGACCTTGGACATGATGCACTCTGACACTTTGTCTCCCTCAAACAAGCAGGTGCCCTGTGGCTGAACATTGGAGGCGTTAACCTCTGGATGAGGTCTGACAAATGAATCTCAGCTTGCATTCACACCAACACCAGTGTGTTTGGAGTAGTTTTGTTATTCTTTCATAGAAATGGTTCATTAGATTTAAACTTTGCACTAACCACACTGGCCATCTGGAAATGCAAATCGTGGTCTTCTTTCAGGTGAACTGCATGAATGTTTATTGGAAATAAGAACAAAGTAGTGTGCAAGGGATAGAAATGTTAAATTGCACACCAGTGATTTTGCATGTTCTAGCCCATTTAATATACGCAAAGCACTTCTTGAGCATGGGGCTTCATTCTTTGTCTTGGGATCACTATATATCACAAACTCTAATAAGTCAGACCTGATCTAAATCTAAAGTTAAGAAGTGGACTCTGAGTTGAGATTATCTTGTCATAAAGACATATTCAACATCACAGCTAACCGTTTTGCAAAACATGCTGCACAGTTTTAGAGTAGAGGATTTCTTTTTCTTGCAATTCTCGGCAGCCATTGGTTCCATTTATTTCAGTATGAAAATCTCAATGCAGACTCTGAATAATTTTTTGTTCATTTTTCATTGTGTGGTAATGAAAATAAATGTGCTTGCGGTCTGGACTTAAAGAGGTTGTATGTG
This sequence comes from Micropterus dolomieu, assembly GCF_021292245.1. Lineage (NCBI taxonomy): Eukaryota > Metazoa > Chordata > Actinopteri > Centrarchiformes > Centrarchidae > Micropterus > Micropterus dolomieu. The sequence goes on along the minus strand of NC_060150.1, from coordinate 44,578,614 downwards.
CTCCTGCATACTCACCTGCAAGCCTGTAAGAAAGTTGGATTCACAATGAGTAATGAGGAGGAGTCAAACACAGAGTACCGTGGACAGCTCCAACAATCATACCGGTCGCAGGATTAGCAACTTGACATTAGTTGTGACACTTTATAGTTTGTAATGTTAAAAAGATACAACTGTTTAAAATATACTCGATATAATTAACTCCATAATCTGTGATCCACAGGATCCCAGATCCCCACATTACATGACACAATAAAATGTGGAACAAGATCATAAGTAAATTGATCTGAAAGAGCCACATTGTGATTAAAACACCCAAATACAAACACTAAGAGCTGAAATCAGCGTAAGCATCTTTATTCAGCACTCTTTTCCATGCTTTCGATCATGGGTAGGGGTTACAGTTGTTAATGGCAACAATTGGGAATACGTTTTACATCCAATCAAAGTAAGGATGTTAAATAAATCAGACAATGCAAAAGCAATTTATTGATAATCCCAAAGTTACGGTCTTGACTGGTCTTGAAACAAAATCCCGAGTCCTCAATGTCCAAGACCGAGACAAGACTGAGTACAAATGCGGTCGTGTCCGAGACGAGACCAAGACCATTAAAAAGTGGTCTTAAGACCGGTGTCAAGACCAAGACCGGTCTCGAGTGCTACAACACTAACTTAAGGCACTAACATCAGTATGCAACTTTTAAAAAAAGAGACACTTCATTGTCTATTTTCTGCCCAAATGTAACACTAAATAGGGCAACTGTTGGCACAAAGGCCCTTTGGTTTGCCAGAATTCCCAAATGTAAATGTAAATGCTAAATGTAAATGCTCCGTACTTGTATAGCGCCTTTCTAGTCTTTTCGACCACTCAAATCGCTTTTACACTACATCTGCATTCACCAGTCACACACATTCATACACTGAGCCTAAGTGCTCAAACGGAAATTAACAGTCACACTCATTCATACACTGGCGGAACAGCCGCCAGGGGCAAATCGGGGTTCAGTATCTTGCCCAAGGACACTTCGACACGCAACCAGGGGGAGCCAGGCAAACCCGCTCTACCTCCTGAGCCACAGCCGCCCCAAAGTGCCCCTGTAATCAGCCCAAGGGCTCTTCAAGTACCCCTGTGGTCAAGGGAAGTGCCTCTGAAATACCATCTGGTTGTCTGCACTCCTGTGACCTTAAAGGACAAAAATGAACCCTTAATTTTCACCCCAATGCCAAAGAAAGTCTGCGTTCATATATAAGAAAATAAAATGGAAGGTATTATGGGTATAAGGAGGTGAAACATGACATCCAAAGGTGAGTGGGCTTTTCCTGTCAGGGCTCTGAGGGTTTTTGGAACAACTCGTCAGGCAATCATGTTTTAAATCTATTCATAAAAGTGACTTTTATCCAAAGAATTTTATTTTCCCCTTTCACTTTTATGCAATTTGTATCCAGTGCCCATAAATTCCAACCATGCCCACATATTGGAATTACAGCTTGCTTTGATTAATGAGAACTTCCTTGTGGCAGCAGATTTGTAGATGTGGAGATGCCCGAGAGGAAGATCAACACACTTATTAACTTGTATGAATATCAAAGTTTGAACGTTTTAGCAAAGAGTGCAGATAAGTCCATCATACTTAACAAAGTTACCAGGAGTGGGATTAATCGGATTCCTTTCAGCTACCCCCTGCTGACAAAATCTCTAACCTGCCAGGTGATCAAAACTCTGTCCAATAAAATAGTTTCTCTGGAGTCTGTGAGACTTTTGTTTTGAAGCTGTGACTCACCTGTAATGACAGCTTGTCAAAATGCTCTAAACTAAGTAAAAGAATAAATTTTAAATTCTATTCTATTCTCGTAGAATTTATGCTGATATATCACTAAATTGTTTTCCCAATTACATTGTGATGGCAAACACGAGCACTGCCTGTACTATGTTCAGAGGCACTGAGGAAGAGCTACATGTACAGTATCACACAGAAGTCGCAGGGAGATGGTTGCTGTGAACGGTGGGTTTAATACGTTAATTAACATATCCTCATTATGTTAATAGGAAACGTCCCCCGGGTGGCATTACCTGTCCTTCAAAAGTTATTTGCTGTTGCATATTAAGTCTATAAAAAGGACATTTCTGGGAGAAAGAGTTGAACTCAGAGGGATCAGTTATTTCAAGAAAAAGTTACTTCCAACTTGATCCATTTATGTCCATTTTGAATGTTTCCTCTTCAGCCAACAACAAGCATTAGATATCCTGCTTGCAGCCATCAAAAACCTTTTTGTCCTGTATATCAGGTTCTTCAAATTTTGAAAAATGGTTCGTTTTTTTTTTGTTATACAAATGGACCACATAAAAGCTGTTTGAGGAACATACCTTGATCATTTAATGGAGGTCTAAATGCATCTTGAGATGTCAGTACTAACTCATTCGTCTTGCATTTTGCATTGTGGATGATACAAGTAATTTATATTGTAAGAAGGACAGCCTAGATTATTTTTGTGAAGTTTAAAAAATGATTATAAATTGGATAACAGAGGAAAAAATAGACAAAGGATTCAATAAATTCAACAAGTTATAAGAATGTTGAGAAAGGTGATGATTGCAACAACACTATAATGCCTTAACAGATATATTATGTTATTGGTGTACTGTATTGTTTTTTGACATAGTGCATACATTATCTCTATATGAAATTCTGAAAACAGAGACAGATTGTCAGATTGACCGTTTTGTGGGGTTATACAGCAGATGGTGGAGCTTTCTACAATGACTGAATATAGGAATAAAAAATAGGATATTGTTGTTTACATACAGATGGGCCACAGACCAAAAAATGTACAGTACATACAGATCATCAGATGTACACACTGTATACCCACGGACACAGCAGGAATCTCTTTTAACGCAATTCAGTTTCATATGACACTGCTGGACTCATCTGCAGCTTCATACGTGTCCACAAAAAGACCAGATGGGTTCAAGGTGAGCTGCTCTGACTCAGAGGGTGACAGACACTCTTATCGTCTCAGTGCTTCTATTACAATTAGAGGAGGATACTCAACAATGGCAATATAATTAATTCAATTATTAAAAAGCCTGAGGCGCAGTCGGAAGGATATGAAAATGACAAAGACATGCAAAATAAGCGGTGTGCTGCACCCTGCGCAGCAAGAGCTCGAGGGTGTTTTCATTTTAAATCCAGTGATATTTTGAAAGTTTCCCACAGGTTGATTGTTTTTTAAATGCCAAGAGAGTCATCTCAGGGGAGCAGACAGCCAAGACGGAGTTTTCACTTTGAATTCATAATTACACGAGTGTGCACTTGGGTTTAATTAACATGGATTTTTGAAAGTCTGGAACAGTATTTTTCCAACTAAAGATTATGGTTTGAGCTAATATTAATCATTGCTGAATTTGATCATTTTTGTTCTCATGTTGTCTTTCTTAGGTAGCATCTCCTGCATTATAAATATATTTCCTGTACTGCACAAAAGATATAAAACAAAGGTGTCAAATGCATCCTATGAGCTTTAAATTCATCCATTGTAGTCAGTTTTAGTTGTGATTAGTTGGATTAAATGATATGACTATGTAAAACTCTCACAGCTTTTGCTTTTGCTGTACAGTTTACACCAAGCAATCACTTTATTATCTTTATTGTATTGTTGCATTGTGAGCAATGTTACAAATCAATGAGCAGGGCTGTTTTATGGCATTGTGTTTTTGCTTTATACACATTTTGCATCAATGTTATGAAGTAAGAAAAACTAACAAACGACATCTGGTTATTTTACCAATAATATTTTTCTTATAAGGTCAATTCATCCTTGATGACAAAAACACAACATATCTCACTTACCCCTAGCCATAGTTTTAGTTTTAAATGTATAACTTACATATCTCAGCTTATGTAAGAACTACTGTATTGTCTTGGTCAAAAGAAGTACACATTGAGGTCTGCAGATCAGAATGAATAAACAGTATGTAGTAGTAGTTTCTGGAAAGACAAGTTGCTGCTGAATTAAAAAAAAATTATTAAGCACCACAGTCGGAATTCTATTCAACTCCAGTGTATTAAAGTGAAGGCAGGAATCCCAAAGATCTGGACTAATAAAACCAAAACTGTTTACTTAGCTAGAGACCACAAGAAGTAAGTGGTAGAATTTGCAATATTGGTGAACTGACCATTAAATTTCCCGAAAGCTAACTACTGTAAAACATTATTTCTCTATGTAGTTGGTGTTATGCTTACGTGGTGCATATCCTTCAACAAAATTGTGTACACGGACATACAGAAAACTTGAGGTAGGGTTGTGTTCAAGCATAAAAATACTAGTGAGTATATGTTATTCTTGGCTAAATGAGTTTGGGTAAGATGTGTTTGAGTGGGCTCAGTAGGGGCCCAAAGCTTATTTTTGCCTTAGGGCTCCCTAGCGGGTTAATCTGAATCCTGGCTTCAAACTAAAGAAGTGCTGGGCTTTTAAGGTTGTGGCTCCAGAATGTTAGAGCTCTCTCCCTTTAAACTTCTGTGGACAACTTTTAAAATAGTTCATTGTCAAATGTCTGTATTTTATCTGTCACTGTTCTCGTCTGTTGTGAAGCACTCTGTCAAGTCTTCTCCAGAAAGGCGCTTTATAAATAATCTTAGGTTATGAGTTGCAAAGAAAAGTGTTGATTAGCTTGGAAGGTGGGGAAACTGGCTCAATTTTTGATCCAATTTCATCACTTTCTCCAAAGTTTAGGTTCTATTGTGCTCACTTTTTAAGCTGTGCGTTTTAAATGCACTCAGACCTTGATGGGAGTATGAGGAGTTTTTCATTGACAAATGGCGTGAATGGGAAGCAATATTCCACTTCACCTAACAAATAATGTCATTTTTCACTAGAATCCCATTTAGATACTTAAGATGCTTCAGCTAATGTAAAGGACGTGGTAGTGATTTGGGTGTTCAAAGGTCAGCTTTTCTTACTGTAGCACACATATCTCACTTTCAAATCGAGTCATTTACAAAGGATATGGGACTGGTGCCTGGGCACGGCATCAAACGTGTCATTCAAGGAAATAGAGATGCAGCTTGGAAAAACGCTGTCATACATATTCAACATGTTTATTGTGAAAATGTGTGTATTGATCAGGCTGCCTGACCTCCTGAATTGCCCCCAGCTCTCTTTGCAGATTATGCTTTGCAATAAGGGCAATCAAATCCGGGCTTTATTCCCTGTGCAATGCTTTCTTTTTTCTTCCCCCGTGGCAAATCGAACACCAACTGGTTTAACAAAGAGACCCTCCAAAGCACCAGCATCACCACCTTTGTGTTCAGGGCCCTAATCAACAGGGGTGGTGCCAAATCAGGTCACAGGAGAGAGATGGTGCATTCACTAGGAATACTGGAGATGATCGCACTTTCTACTCATACTGCAACCGCAGACAAAAGCCGCAAAAAATATTCCACCCCCTCTGTATTCAGATAAGGATAAAATGCTCCAGAAATCACTGTAAACCAAGATATTTACCCGTGAATTATTGTTTGCATTATCTGACGGTAAATATGTGCTTGAGCTAAGGAAAGATGACGAAGGTGGCAATCTCTGATTCATGCATAATCTGTGCCTGTTTGCCTATGCATCTATTGCTCCCTCATCGAAAGGAGAGCATGGAGAATATAATATTTCGGGATATTAACACAAATGCATTTATGCCGCTTAAATCTTCTCTCAAAAACTGCTTATTATGAACAACTGCTGCCAGCTGGAAAGTAAACAGTCATGTTGGTGTCTTGTTTGTAATTTCTACATTTGTAACAGTTCTGGGATGTTTGTGGAGCTGTGAGATGAGATTGTGGGTGAAGTAGAAGATGTGCTGTCAAACCCATTTTCACCACACCACCTCTAGTAACCTTTCAACAGGCTTGTGGTATCCATCAGTTTGTCTGAGGTTCATTTGACTGGCAGCAGATAAATCAACACATTCTCACTCCCAACTCAGATATGGACGCGTGATCAAGACCCCTTGGCCTCACTTTTTAACGCAATAGGTACCCCTTTGGCATCATTTTTCAACACTACAAGCATTATATGTCAGGCCAATGTCAGGTGAAGAAGTATGAAAAGCAGCAAAGTCTGTGTATGGAGGTGGTCAGGGAGGAACTGTGTGTCAAACAAACCATTCTTTCACACAGGAGACACGTGTTAGTGTCCCGTGTGAAACCAATAGTCAACGTGTATTTCTTATTAACCTAAGTTAAGCTACATTTTGGATAAAAGCATCAGCTAAATGTAATGTAAATATAAATGTAAATGTAAAATAAGTGACTTAACGTGCATAACTAACTTAACTTACGTAACTAACATAATAAGGACTTATCAGCTATTATAGGAAATCACTGAGCCCTTTTTTAAAAAGACACTATAGAACGAATGGACTTGGGACAACAAACAGGAGATGGAAGTAGAAAAGTAATTAGCAAATTAGGTCTTTTAATGGGATTTTGTGTCAATAAGAAAATAAACACTACAGAATCAGATAAAACTGGTTTGCAGTTTTATCTAACTTATAACTACTAATATATTACATGTTGCTGTCATGATCCTTCTTCTCAATTTCATTATCATAATTAAAAGTTACGTAAGAAGAAGAAGAAAGAATAGGCACTAATGGGAATTGGCAGATGTAAATGTGACAATTGGTTTCCATAGGTGCTGCAGTGTCTAAGACAATTATTAACAAATGTATTACCTTGTTGTTACATATGATGCTCAATGTATTCCCATGATCATGTCAATAGGTATTCATCTTTGAAAATGTTATCCTGCTCCACAGAGAGTACAGATTTCAGTCCAGGCTAATAGCCAATGAAATTCATTCATAAATTCAAAAATGCTTCCCCAGCTACCAAGCCACAAATTTATTAAAAGATCTCTTTGGAGAAAGAAGCATACAAATGACAACCATCCATCCATCCATCCATCCATCCATCCATCCATCGTCAACCGCTTATCCTGCGTACAGGGTCGCGTGAAATTAAAAGATAAAACACTGTTCCCAAGGTCAGTTCGTTCTCCATGCAAGTGGTTCACCATTCCTTATTGAAAAGAAAAAAAAGAAAATGCTAAACTCCCCAGAAAATTGTGTCCAGCTTCAGCCTGAGAGTCTACCTTAAAATCACAAAGAAGAAGACAAAATTCTGTAAAAGGCAACCTCTGTCTTTATATCTGGTGAGGTTCTTTCTACAAATTCCCAGAAATTGATCAAGAAGACACAATGGTGCATCTGAGTTGACTCAGGCCTGAGTATGTTATGTGCACTGACTGAAAAAGCTATTCAAAGGTTCAACAGAAAGGCTCTGAATCAATGACATATCTAGTCTATCTATAAGTCTTGTCTGGTATCAATAACTGACTGCAGGAGATGATGACAGTATTTCTAATGGTTCTCTTTGGAGTACTGTCTTCTGAAAAGAGCTGCAAGATAAAACATTTTTGAAAAGTCCAGTTTCTAGTTTTGAGAAACAGAGCGGTCCGTGCAAATGTGGCTTGCTGATTCATTGATTTGTTTGGATATGGGTGTCAGGGGGAAGAGTAAGAATGGCAGACTGAAGTAATTATCCCTCCATGGAACATAAGAAAACCGATGAATGCTCTCACCATCAATAACAAAAAAACTTAACGTATTATTCTTGATTTATTATTGTTAATTTCTAGACCTGGGGTCAAGCAAAAGATGCAATGGTCAGATTAGCATTATGTGAATTTGAAAGCATTTTATATTAATATGGTACTCCAGCGAGAGATACTGAAATTAATTCCTAGCATGAGTCAATGAACCGCGATGGCGATGGCGCAATGGATAAGACTATTCCTTTGGTGTAAGAGACCAGGGTTCAATCCCCCACTGTGACCCATCTACCATTGTGTTAAGACGCTTAACCCCTAGTTGCTCCAGAGGTGTGACATGTATAGGAATTGTAAGTCGCTTTGGATAAAAGCGTCCCCTAAAATGAATAAATATAAAGTCAAAAACTCTGAATCTTACAATGCAATTCAATAGCATCTTTCATTAGACTGTCTGATGTAATGCAGATCATCACAGAAAGACTGAATTTCAACAGGTTGAAAATAATTAACAGGGTGTTCTTAATGCAGTTGCACAAAATCAAGTTTGAAGTATGCAAATATTTCAAGCTTCACCATATTTAAGCATTATGGTAATTTTCTGAATATAATGTAATTTCAAAGAGAGTGAGCTCTAAAAATAATAACAACCGGGACTCTCATGGGAAACAACAGACTTTTCTATGGGTGCTTTCATACCTGCCTCATTTAGTTCGGTTGAATCGCACTAGAGTTCGTTTTCCCCCTTGGTGCGGTTTGTTTGGGCAGGTGTGAATGCAGCAATCGCACTCGGGTGCGCACCAAAAGCGGACCAAACAAGCGTACCAAGACCTCCTTCAAGTTGTGGTCTGTGATCTGAGCATTATTTCCAAAGCTAAACCACTAATAAATCCATTGTCTGACCGCAAAATGCATTCCGCGATCTCATAATTGATCTGTATAAGCCGCTATGTTTGTGAAAATCATTTTATAAGGTATAGCCTACTTGTTAGCGCGGGAATTTCCCTGATTTATAGGTTAAAATCTGTTAAAAAAGAGGGCAAGTAGTATTCAGTTTACCCTGTCAGTTCATTAAGTCCATAAAAAATTTGTGACAGCGATACCACAGTATACTATAGGCAAAAAAGCCCCAAATTATTACTGTACATGTACATTAATATTCATAGGCTATGCGGTCAATCTGCGATCTAACATAACTAATCATGCTTTTAATAAATTATTCTTCGTGAGCTCGATACAAATCAGAAGCAGTAAAGTGCTGCATAAACTTCTGTCAGTCACCGGAGTTTGATTTCCCCACGTGGGTCCTGATGATGCAGGATGACAATTGCCAAAGCTGTCCAATCAACAAGTTTCCTGTACGTCTGTGTAACATCATGGTTACTTCTCTGGTTCGTTTGTAAAACTGCAGTGTGAACATGTATCGGACCAGAACTAAAATGCAACAGTGTATCATTTCTTTCACTTGGTCCCTGAACTACAGGTGTGAAAGCACCCTAAATCAGGTGGGTGTAACCAAATGCTCCATGTGTATGAGTTCACACATTTAATAGACTTGTACGACTATTAAATGTGTGAAAACATATTGCGAGGTAATGCGAAAGTATTGCGAGAGAACGAAAAAGTAGTCCTCAAAAAAGAATCCGCTCGTGAGCTTTCTCAGCCACCGTAGGCCTCTGCACTAAAGAGTGAGCTGAGCTGAAAAATAATGCTTCTCTCCAGTCAGCATTTAGTAGTCAGTCTTCATCCTGACCCTCACTGATGGTCACCAGCTCTGAGTGCTGAATGATGGAATGACATCAAGGACACAATCGACTGAATTGAGGTTTCTCTGCAGGGTGGCAAGCTTCTCTCTCCATGACTCTTCAAGAAACTCAGTGATCTGGAAGGACCTCTCAGACTGTAGCTGCTGCAAATCGAGAGGGGCAAGTTGAGGCGGATCCAGGTTCTTGTAAGGATTGCGGTTGGGTGTCTGCCATCTGGGCATGCCTGACTAAGTGGAGATCTGAAGGCAAAGTGCACGAAGAGGAGCAATATGTCCCAGCTGGCATGAGAGCAGGTATGAGATCCCCAGGAGGAAACAGGTGGATAAACATTCCTGTAAATGCGATGTAGTTATTGAAAAAGCTATTAGGATACTGATGTGACAGTGCACCATGTGGCCTCTTCCGGCTTTGGCAAGAAAACTTAAAAATGTACAAAGAGAACATCAAGTAAATGGTCTGTTCATATATAGCGCCTTTATAGTCTTCCAATCACTAAAAGTGCTTTACAATACATGTCACATTCACCCATTCACACAGATTCATACACTGATGGCAGAGGCTACCGTGCAACCTGCCAATGGCACATCAGAATGGAACTAACAATCACACACACACACACACACACACCAATGCAATTTAGGGTTCAGTATATTGCCCAAGGACACTTCGACATGCAGACTGGAGGAAGAGCCGGGAACCGCCAACTTCTGATTTGTGGATGATGGCAGTTTCTGATAAACCAATACACTGTTTGTCAGTGCCTTCCAAAACTGTTTAAAATAACAATAGTTCATGCAATTGTTTTCTGATCTACCATCTCTGCGGGTAAGGTCTGCTTAGCTGAAGACAACTGAACCTACTTAAAGGCTACTGTAAAGATGAGAAAGATCATGGTTATGGTTATCAGACTGTGATTCTTACTGCTGAATCATTAATAGCTGCAGCATGTTTGTCTTATTATATTATTATCATATGTAGCCATCCAGCCAGAGGGAACGATCACAAACCGTTCACACCGCGTTGGTTGTACTAGCGACACAACCCGTACCAGAGAGGGAGTGGGGCGATGGAGCATACAGGGACAGGAGATGGCGGAGCGACTGGCCCACTGTTGATGCTCCTGATTTTACACATGGATCCATGATGATAGAGAAATATAGAAATTAATGGCAATAAAGCATGCTGTCAATATTTTAGACCTCCCAAAATATCACAAATCATGCTCCCCCTGGCTCCCCCGTAGTCCGCAACCTGCTCAGGATTGGTGGATTCTTGCAAATTAAGCTGCGTTTCCAGCAAAGGAACCATGGTCTAAATTTAGTTCTAGGGTCTTCATTTCACGCTGGCATTAAATTTATTCCTCGGAAATTTTAAGTTTTCATCAGTCAGGAGCCGAAGTCAGTCTGCTCAGGCGGGCACAGACGTGAGTGCTGCAGCTGATCTGCTGCTCTTGTCGGCTGGAAATGTTGTAATAACCTTCCAAACTGTTGCGATTTTATTTTTGTGTTTCTTTCTCTGTTCTGGAGTTCTGTTATGAACTTGATAGCTTTAACCAGTTTGTTATTAAATTTGTAACGCTCTTTGTCGTCTGTCTCTCCATTATACTCCAACACAAAAAAGCTGTTTTTAATTGGTCAAGCAAAGCCTATAGTTTTTCATTATATTCCAATTAAATTATTTATAAATTTTGCTCATGGATAGTTGTAACAAATAATTATGCCTGTTCATCGCTTTGTACAGCGTACAGACCTACGTCAGCTTGTTCATTTGCCTAATCTTTGCAGGTCTTTAGACCACGGTGGAAACGCACACAACAGTGGGCAGAAGGAACCTTTTAGTTCCTTGAAAAGAGATCCGGGGACTTAAAAGTGCTGGGTACTTTTGGTGGAAAAGTGGCTTTAGGCAGTAGAAGGAGCCAGATGAACCTCATGTACTACTGTCAGGATACAGTGATAGTATTAGCAAGTGTAACAGAAAGTTATTTTTAAAAGAATTCCACTGCTGCTAAAATGTTCTTTAAAGTTAAAGTTAATTAATGAATCAGTTTTTTGTGCTTTTTAACAAAAGATAAACACAGTAGTGGATTCACTGGTGCTTGGCGAGGCAATACGATGTTAAGTTTCACTGAAAGGCAGTGTGTTGTTATTAAAAATTAGCTTTTTTTGCTTATGGATTTAGTCGTTGGAAGTGACTTTAGCCTGTGGGGATGATTCAGAAAATGAGAAGTGGACAAGGTTTAGCTTGGTTGAGAAATGACAAACATATGCAATTATCTCAACCTCATGGAGTATCGTTTAAGGAACACAGATTTAAATGGTCAAACATTTTGGAACAGACAACAAAACTCTTTTGATTTGTTTCCATTGCACAAATTTACATCTTTAATGTGAAGGAAGCGGTAGAATCACAAGTATTTAACCACCTGCTTAGTTTTGTGAAGTGTACTTCGAAAATTTACTACTGAAAAGTGACACCCAACCACCGACCAACACGTTCTCACACCCAAGTCGTCACATATGGACATTTGGATAAGACCCCTTAGTCACTTTTTTACGCGCTCTATACTCCTTTAGTGTCATTTTTTTTAGGAAAAGGATTAGGATTTTGGAAAAGATCATGGTTTGGGTTTAAATAAGTATGTTACTTACTAAGTTAACACGACGCAGCTGTGCCCGGTAGAATCACACCATTATCCTATCTTTCCTGACATGATGATTTGCTCTGTCATTGTACCCATCTTCCCAAAACTGATTTTTGAAAGAAAATATGAGCTGATACAGAGAATAAAACGTTGACATTAAGCTATTAATGGAGGATGGATGAACGAATGGGGATATTAGACATGACACCAAGACACCATTGGTCCAGGTGTGATCCCGCCATTAAACTCACCAAAAGTTATATTTTATTCACCTTGTTCCCCAAGTCAGGTCAAGTCCTTAGAACAAAACCAGCCACAATCTATAGAGAATTGTCTCCCACTGACGCAACAAGGTCACTTGAGTTTGGTAATTCTCGGTGCAGCCCCTTCATTTGTTATTCTAAACGGGCTGTCATTTGGCTATTTAGCATTTATGATGATGATTAATGGGTTTTTGGTTATTAATGTTTCTGTTGGTCACAGCTGGAAGGGAACAAATAAAATAGTACAACACAATAAAAGAGGACATTAATATTGTTTTAAGTTTCAATTTCATATGTTTATGTGGCTGAAGAGTTTCCTCTCAGCTGTAAAAGCTTTGGAAGTGGTTCCCAGATCACTGCCACGGATCAAAAAGTGCAGTTTATTTCCCTGTGGGCTGCGGTGGCTTTGGTTCCTCTCCATTGTTTTCTCACATCAGCCATGTTAAGACATCTTCTTTGCTGGCAAACGCAGGAAAAGGCATTGTTTTTTGAGCTTGAAGTGAAACGAGCAGAGACACTTCACCTCAGGGGTTTTCACGTCATCAGCTTGTATATATCCATGTAAAGCCTCTTCTGGTTTTAGCTTGACTTGGGGCTTTGCAAGATGTGTTTGGTCTAACATCCGTCTCCTGTCTCCCCTTGATAGGGCTGGTCAGGGCGGTGGAGCCACGGCTTACCTGGGTGGATTGCTTTGGATGGCAGCCTAATCATCTGGCCCCCAGTCAGACACTGGCTGGGCCAAAGCTACGACAGCACAACAGATGGGCCCTCAAAGGACCCACCACATCTGCACTCCAGGAAGATGAAGAGGAGGATGAAGGGGGGTAAAAGAGACAGGAACTAATTCCTCTCATCTTCTGATTTCACGCAAATGAGTGCAAGGGATGTGCATAACGAGCTGGCATGCAGCTTTGGCGAGGTAAGCAGAGATCTAAGTCATGAACACGTTCACTGAGGACTGAAACAAACATCGCTGCGTCTCATGCGGAAACTCTCAATTAACAATAAGAAACGTAAGGGAATAAAGCGGACTTTAGCTTATTATAAACAGCCTTGATGTTGTTTGCTCACTGCGTCTGCACCGCTTATGTGAAGTTACTATTCCGTCAACAAAGTGGACTGGTGGCCAGTAAGAAAAGTTCCATTCACATTCTGGATAATGAGAGCTTTCCACAAATTAAAATTAAATAATGGAAACTATGAGCAGTGGTACTTTGTATTCCTGAAAGCTGCTGCTTGTCTTTTGGATTAGATGTTTTCCGACTGTTAGGAAATATGTTTTCCACAAATTCTTTAACTATTTTAGGCAGCATCACTGTTTTTTGAAAATACTTTGAAAATTCTTTCTGTACCACAAGAAGTAACTATATATATATATATATATATAATATATATATATATATTATAATACTAAATTATCAGCATCAGCATCATCATTCACTGTTAAAAAATGGTTGAACCTTATAGAGTCGTTTAGATCAGACACTCTGGATAAAAAGGCACGTTTATACTGTGCGACAATGACTGTGAAAGTTTATTGCACGCCACATGGTGCAAGATGGATCTAATCAAATCTTTGTTGCAATCTGTGTCAGACTGTATGATGTCAAATTGTGACATGAATGTTTAAATGAAAACAGCCGTGCAAGTGTGTTTTTTCCCCCTAAACTTTATTAAAAAATGTAGTTTATGAAATGTGATCCTGACACTGTCTTTGGTCACCAAAGCTCCAAATCTGCAATTGGTGGATGTGTCTCCCGGTGCAATCTAAGACCGCTGTTTCTGGATTGACGGCCAAAGAGCTTAACATTTTTCTCTCACTATTTTAACTTTTGTCTCAGACAGACAGAAATTGCACCATGTTAAAGTGCTGAGTGTCCTGAAGACTGAGAGAAATCATGGATTATGTATGTGTATTAAATATATTTTATGTGAACTTTTTTTCTGTTTACATTTGTCATAAAGTTTCTGACTCACTTGGCCTACTTTGTATGTACAGTAGCATTAGTGCTTTCTGCTTTGAGTCTGTGTATTATGTAAAATTTCTAATAATAATAATATAGCCTTAGATATCAAGAAACGAAATAATTATACAATAATAAATTGTAAACAATAATAAGCACTTTTCAAAAATGTCACCATGCCTTGTTTAAAAAAACAAATACAATAAATACATGAATGAATAAATACACGTTACATACAGACTGGCATGCAATATTGCACACACATACACTGAGACACTTAATAACTTAATACAGGTATTATAATGACCCATAGCGTGTGTGTGTATTTATCAGCCTGCTGACTAAGCCAACCTGTGTCTCTCCCCGCAGACGGATGCAGCTGCCGGCTGTCCAGCGCCACAGTGGGAGTTTCCCCAGGAAGCGGCGCGGCAGGGCGGCGAGCTGGGCTGAGCGATTAGCTTGGCAGATACACTGAGCCTCGACGGCGTGTTGACCATCATTTGTCTCTCCTGATGTGGGCCTGGTGAGAGGAAGCCTTCCCTGAATGCCTGGCCTCAAAGCTAAAAGACGTCATTCTGCTGCTAAATTACAGGCCTGTTTTGCTCATGGGCTGTGGATTTTGCCCAGAGGAGATGATCATGCCCCAATCACACACCAGAAATCACACATTTAAAAAAATAAACTTTGTGGAGAGCTCTTGCCTATTTTCCCCCTCACAATCAAATAATAAAGCCTATAGCAGTGATTTGCATATATAAATTTTTTGTACATCTGCTCAGAATTAGTTATTATATTCTTTCTATAATTTAGCAGGGGTTGCCCTAATGTGCCGCAAACATTGGCTGTAAACTCCACAAGTCTAATATCCACACAAACACATCCATAAAATGTAGCCTCCAAATACTTTCATCGAAAACCAGAGGCAACCGGCAAATAGAGTGTGATAGAGATCTGCCCTCGTACAATAATTAATAATACATTTAATTTATTATCATCATTATTATTATTATTATTATTATTCTATTATATGTTTTTTGCATCTAAATAACATAGTTCAATCAGCCGCAGTGTCATGTCGTGTTAATAGAGTACCCTTTTGGGCAATTTCAGTCTAGTTCAAAATCACCCAGATTGCTCTAGACTTTCATGTTAGGGTATACAGGGGGGCTTGCACTATCATGTTTTCTTCATGCATAACCTGGTGCATTCACATACTCCTTGGATGGTCCTATATCCCATGTTAGAAATATGGTGTGTTCATGAGCTTTAAAGTGGAAACCACAAGGCCGCTGCAAAGAAGATGTGTTGAATTTTATACCTTAGAGTGTTTAAATAACACGTTGATAGCTGTTTCCACTAAAATACTGCTTTTTTGCCGTCAAGAACAAATTTCTCAGATTTTTCCGACACCACGTGAGTCAGCATCAAATTCAAGATCAACATGGCTAACATAACCTCAACTCCAAAGAGCCACTTGATAGTGTCATTAAAGGAAATACTGTTCGTATTTCCTTTAAAGACACGTCCTTAAAGTAATCAGGATACATTCATTAGCAACTAAAGAAAGGCTTTAGGAAGTCAGGTGAGATAGTCTAAAGAGTCCATAAAGGGAGTGAGCATGGTAGATAAATGGGTCAGCCACATGCCTTTCTCCTGGGAGATTGGTTTATATGTGGCCTTGGAATTTAATCTTGAACTATTGTTTTAACCCAAACCATGATCTTGCCTATGCCTAACAAACGCTTTCTAACACATGGTTGACATTGGAACATGTTTGCTTCATTTTTAGGATAGCAGCCGCCGCTGTCAAAAACTGAACATGCACATAAGCTCAGCTCTGGGACTCTCAAGACTCCCTGTTGTCTACAGCGTCCATGTTTATTTTCATAGCATACTATTTTTATGCAGCAGTGACAGTGATTTTTCTGAAGATAAAAATCAGAAGTGGAGTAAGCCCAAAGGGGAACATCCAGCAGTGTAGATGGTAACGATGATGGTTATAAGAACCTGCTATACAGTGATGGGAGAGAGCAGATGACTCACCCAGATGGTAGAGAAACTATAATCGCTCTGTCTGCAAGTCAAAGCTGCCATGCTGGTTCGCTCATTGCTTTCATTTCCTCTGCAACTCCCTCCTCGTGGACCAATAGTGCCATATCGCTTAGTTCAGGACCCCCTCTAAGTTGTCCATGATTAGGAATGTTAGCCTGGCAACAACGCGCTTGATTGCGATTACCTTCTGTGTTTTCTAATTTAGACTCAGCTTGAGGTGTTGCTACATTTGAGTGCAAAAAAAAGGAAAAACACACTTTGAGAGGTTAGTGCTGAAAACCAGATGAACTGCCGGAGAGCTGAGTTTAATTCCTCTTTGATAACAGGCCACAAAATCAGTCATTAGCTGCCACGTGTGCATAGTTCCAACTCCTATTGTCTTTGTCTCATTTAATGCCTGTCACGTGTGAAATGAACTATCAGGCCACCAAGAGCACTTATGATAAAAAATGACGGGCAAAATCCTGAAATATGGTGCTTTATGGGAGCCAGATCCTACTTTTACAAGGTTAATGAACTCTCACTAACTTTAATAGTCTGTTTTCCGACTCATGCATCTTCATAAAGCGCCCTTCCCCAAAGTCTGCAGGCGAGGGGTGCCATTTCAAACAGCTGTGCCAGGCGTACTCCTGCAAAATGAGAGGAGTCTCATGATGAATCGCATACATCTTCCAGTTTCTTCCATTTTTCCATTGTTCACCTCACCTGGCAAACCGTCAGTGTATTACCTTCATTTCCCTTGATGCCTAGAGGTAAGGGAATGAAGAGAAAGTGCAAAGAGAACAAGGAATTTCTGTAAGTTCCTAATCACCTGGTCCAAAGGAGGGGAGGGTGAGGGGTGAGGCAGGGGAGATGGCATCCCAAGAGTGGTATTAACCAGCAAGCAGAGCGAGCAGCCAAGGTGAGAGCTTGAGGCCTGCTCACAGATCTGCCAGATAGTTCCCTCCTACACACCCAGACTGAATGAGACACAAAATTACTACAAAGAGACAAAGACGTGGTCTCATTGTACGTCATGTTGCTTCTCTTTGTAATAATTTTGTGTTTCTTTGCAGTTGTTTTGGGTCAAAAAAAGAGTCGTCAGTAGTCTTTCTATGAGTTAAACTCACGCCAGAAACCTTTAAGAGAAGCAAAAACAAACACACTGGTGCACATGAGCACTTTACTCACATACAAGCACTAAAATAACAGGTATTTTTAAATAATACATCCCAGAAGAGGTGAAGCAAAGAGTAATGAGTTAATTTTGGGCTCCACCATAGAGCGTTGTGTATGGAAAAGGACTTGAGAGCTGGCAGGTAGCTCTGCTCATATTGCTAGTACCCTTTCTCGCCTGACACCCAACTAAGCAGTGACACCGGGTGACATTTAAAACACTTGTGACAGCAACAACATTTCAAATGTTGCAACTCTGAAAGGAAAGATCGTGGTTAGGGAAGATGCAGGCGAGGGTGAAAACTCATGGTTATGCAGTTGATCCATATATTTGGAAGCTCTTATAAACAATATCTGAGGGGCTTCATGCATAAATGGAGCTGAAAGGAAATGAGACTATTTAAGGTGTCACTTTGTATTCGGAGTGTTTTACTGTAGCGTGTAGAATTCTCTGCAAGACCAGCAGACCTTTTCCTGACACACACCCACACACGTAGGCCACCAACTGCTGTAACAATTAGCCGTGTCAAAAATGACAATTTTAATTGCTTTGCAATTTTAATTTTAACTGCTTTTTTGTTTTTTTTTAACATGTGCTGCCATGGTGAAATATATTTGGCTATTTTAAACTTTGTGAACGTGAGCATAGAATTAAAATCACTGATTTGTGGATAAAATTCAGTCCCTTTAAACAAACATGTCCAAAGGGCTTTTTTCATGTAACAAGCTTTTTAATTTCTGCCATTGAAACACAACTGAAATAATAACTGAAAAGATCCTGGGATGTGAAACAAGATTGCATACACTGAAAATAGGTGGCAGAGAGACTGAAAACTATAAAACAGGAGGATTTGATTTCTCATTGTGAAGTTTAAACATTCCCCTCACATTCAGACACATTCAAAACATGCACACTGAACTATGTCACATTAGCACATGTATTTATTTATTTTATTCCCTAAAAATACTCTGCGCGTCTCAGTGTCAGCATGTCTCACACCTGTATGTTTATAGCAGATGTGCCACATGGAATCTGGATATATATTCATGGTTTGTTTTAGCAAATGCTGATGTCAAATTGCAGTGTTATAAAAGGAGGAGGAAGGAAGTGACAGAACAAGTGAAAGACAGCTGCAGGAGTGTGACTGCTAGACAATCTGGTATATACTTTAGTGTGACTTTTGTGTGTGAATTGACTGAATTGTCAGTTCAGGTCAGTTGACCCTAAATGTATGACTAATTCTAAAATCACATATTTAACCATTTTGTGACAATATATATATATGTGTTTTTCCTCTTCAAGGTTGACCTAAAAACCTCTGCTGAAACCAAAACTACAATTAGTTTAAGTGGGTTAGCATTTTCTAAGAGCAGGATGAAGGATGAAACCACAAATGCCAACCGTATAGTTGAAAAACAAAAAGTCAGGAGATCAACAAAAATGAGTATACAGTATCACTTTTTAACATTAAAAATTAATCTGTAACAAAAACTAGAAACTAAAAAACTACAGTTATCAGATAAATTGTGGATTAAAAAGCCCAATAGTTACACATAAAATGTATTGGAGTAGTAGAAAACTGCACAAAATAGAACCTCAAACTTGTACTTAAGTACAATGCTTGAGTAAGTGTATTCTGATCATCCTGTCCTCACTTCCACTATTGTATCACGAAAGGCCAATATGCAGTATATCCTAAAATATTTCCAAAACAACATGTCTGTCTCACATCTGTAGTCTCACCACTCAACACACTAGAAAACCTTGGTTAAACAAACTATATCCATCCATCCATCCATCGTCAACTGCTTATCCTGCGTACAGGGTTGCGGGAAACTACATACAACAAGGGAAAGAATACGAACTGGAGCACATTTAGAGCACATTCAACTTCCTGACCAGCGCAGGCTGCTCGACATCAAAGAAACCAGACATTTAGGTTTGGCTGGTCTGGTTCATTGTGGAGAGTCAGCAAAATGTGTGCGTTGTGTAAGTGGTGGGAGACCTGGGCTGTAATAACGTTGGCTGGGTGGTCTTGAGGTTTAGGCAGAGCTATGGTATGCGCATTTTTAAAGCCATGAATCCATGAGACAAGACAATGAAGCTTTTTCCTGTTCAGTCACTGTACAAACTGTACCACTGAAAAAGCTGAGCTGTGCAGCTAGTTGCAGCCCGTTAATCCTTTTCTGTACATGTTGACATTAAAGACACAGGCACAAGTAATTAAACCTAACCAAAACACAGTTAAACTTGGCATAATATATGAATCTGCGAATACTCAATGAAGCTTTGTATTGTTTGTTTATTTACTTTCCATATCAGTTGTGTGTGTGAAGATTAGAGCATTAACCGTAACATAGGGAAACCACAAGCAGGGGTGACATAAACGTAGAAGAACAACAACAGAACAAAAGATCCAGAGAGGTGGCTGAGGGAATATAAAGATTAAGTAAATACAACAGAGGTGTTAACAAAGGCAATGAACTAGAAAAGCAAACTGGGAGTATTTAAGTACACCAACATGACCAGTCAGGAAACATAACAGACCATTTGTCTGGCCACAAATGAGGGTCTGAGCTGCAAAAATGTAACTACTTTGAGTCAAAATCGTCCATGTCGGAAGTCTTGTCAAAGCGAGACTGTCTGTTCTTTGAATGCTTTTGGAACATGTTTCTTTCAAAGCTGCTTGTAGTATTTTATTTTATGTCATTTAATGCAGAGGCTTAACACTTAAGTATGTTTTTGCATTCAAACCTTGAGTCAAGTCAAATCTTGCCGCAGTCAACTCCAAGTCTGTTCTCAAGTCCTAATTTTTGTAACATTCGTCAGTCAAGTTCCAGGTCTACAGCTCTGGCAGTTGTTTTCTCTGCGCACGTGTGCATGTCCATTGTTTGCCTTTGCGTGAGCACAGACAGCAGACAAAGAGCTTTTGGAGGTGTCTTAGGTTAATTCAGCTGATCTGATCAACCGTAGTGAAAGCTGAAGCCAACCTCATTGATCATGAGCCTGACAGCATGTGGGTGTGGGATCATTCCTCCAGGACACTCCTTTAAAACCTTTCTGCCTCTTTGTGCAAAAATAACAATTGTGGGCGCACAAATGTGTGTGGAAACCTGAAGGTCATTCAAACACTGAACATGATGAAGTGAGTCTCGCTGACTCTCTTTCTCTCCATCTCCTAGTTCTCAATTTCATCTCTCTCCCCAGCAGCCACTTTCTAGTTACCTCTCTTAACTTCTATTTTGCACTTTGTCTTGCCGCTTCAGTGTTCTTTATTCTCACTTGCCCTCTCCCAGTCTCTCTCTTTCCCTCTCTTTTATTCCACTTCTGTCCAGGGTTTAAGATGTCAATGAGAAACCTTGGGATAGATGAGGTCTTCAGTGAGAGGCAACCATCAGCTCAGCTCTACAATAGAGTTAGAAACGGTATAAATCAGAGAATATGACAGCGCAGTTTGCCTCGGAAAGCCCATAAACCCTGATGCAATAATGTTTGCAGGAAGAATGGCAGACGTTGTCATAAAATCATACATATGCTCAATATGGGAAACGCATGTGTATGAAATTGAATAACCTTCATCATGTGACAAGGCAGTCTTAAAAAAACAAATTTGAATCTTTTTTTCCTCGCTTCATGGGATCCATTTAAATGCAATCAGTGGAATGTAAAAAAAAAGGCATTTCTGCTCGGTTGAAATATGTTTCTCATTAAAGATGTCAGTGGGAAAAGCAGGGATGTTGACACTTTAATCGCCTTCCTTTCAAATGCACTGTAATGGGACTTAAAACAGCTGTGTCTCAGAGGGGGAAAAAAATCTGTTACAACGTCATGTGGTCAAGTATCATTGAGACTCTGGAAATGTTAAAGTTGTGGTGAAGGAAAAAGTGGATTATATTAATTCAAGTGGGTGTAGGGGTATGGAGGGGAGGAGAATTTTCCCCTCTGAAGATTTATAAATAAATGCCAGCCCTCCACGTCCCCTGCCTTTTATCTTATGAGACCACATGCAAGCCTGCAGTTCTTCCCTTTCAAATTACAGCTATACATTTGTGGCAGGTTACTTAATTCAGAGCAGCAATTAAGCAAGCAGCATAATAAGAAAATAAAGGCTGAAAACCACCAAGAACTCCACTTCTACACACTAGCTGCAGTGATCCTACTGAAGGTATTCAAATTGACAAATCAAATCCAGATTTTGGGGCCACACTACCAACTCCCCATTCAGCTTGTTTTCTCTGTCTAGGGATCATAACTTTGTTTGCATGTTAATTATTACTATTAATTATTATAATTACTTTCATTTTATTATTAGAAAAATCTAGGAATCTAGGTGAAAACTCAATCTAAAAAATCTATCTCCATTGTTAACACCAAAAACTGTTTATTCTTCCTTGTCCTTTTTTTTTTTTTTCATTTGAACTTCTATATTCAGAAGTATTTCACCAGTAATACATCAGGACCTTTTTACTGTAGTAAATGATCAGTGTCTTCTTGCAGCAAGAAACAAATCAAGTTTTCGATGCATGCGGACATAAAATAAACAAACCAGCGTGTTTTTAAAAAAGAAATCTGGTTTTACATCCAAATCTGCAAAATGTAACACATAATGTGTGTGTGGGGGGGGGGGGGGGGGGTCTTTGCATGTTTCTCATCACAACTACCAGGTCTATCAGTCTAGCCAAGTTTTTAGCCTGAACAGGTGGACACAATAAATAGCTAATAAAAAGGCTGTTATTCGCTTAAACGTTAGCCATAACAACTTAATATGGCAATAATATATCATGGCTCAGTGTCTGTCAAGGTCATTGTGACCAACAAAACAACATTAATGCAGGTTTAAAGTAGCAGATGTTGGCTAACACATTAGTCATAACAACTTTAAAAGCTGTACATGTACATTTTTAAAGATTTTCTGCTCCCTATTGGCCAGAAATTGACCATTGCAGCTTTAAGGTTAATTTGTATTAGCTGTCCGAAGTTGTAGTTTGATTAACATCTTGAATAATTTCTTCTTAGAATAAAACAGTAAAATATTATTTACTTGAATCATTTCTTTTTTGATGAAAATAGTATTATTTTCTTGTGTACTGTCAAATAAATATAATAACATTTATTAAATAGTACATACTGTGTGATTTGAGTATATAGTTTTAAATTGAGTCACAGTTCAATAAGTTCACCCAATACTCGAGCTTTCACCTGGCCTTTTGGACAGAAATCCAACCATCAGCATCCAGAGGTATGACATGTGGTAACCTTTGTTAGACAGAGGAGAGGTGAAGCATAATGCACTTTCTGGGAAACTGCCAGAGCTGTTAATTCGACACAAAACGAACGCTGTTTTGCTGTCTGTTTCTGATTAAAATAAAGCAACTGAGAAGGGAACAGTGATGGAGGCACTTTGCGCTGCAGGTTGGGTGAAAAGATTAACCCTTTTCCTATTATTACCTGCATAAATATGAGCATGCATCAATAATTCATCCTAATGGCTCAATGTGTGCGATTAGATGTCAGCTTCCCATCCTTTCAAGGATTTGCATTTACTGCTTTTTCTGCTACTACACATGAATTTGATTTGTGTTCCAGCAGGTACAAAGACAGATGTGTGTGTGCACTAAAGGCAGCAAACACACACTCCCTTGACCATATCCCATTAGCCTCTAGCTATTTATTTACAGCAGTAGAAATATACTGGTACCAGGAGGAAACATCAAAACAGGGCAGATAAGTCATGTGTTTGAGTGTGTTGCTTATTTTTTCTCACAACTGAACTCTTTTTGCACATTTATAAAATTCTCGCTTGTCCTTCCAGGTTTCTCTTTTCTTTGTATATTTGTCTCATGAGTGCTGCAGTCATGTTGCTTCTTGGGAAGTCATGGGATTCCTCTGGAAAAAAATAAATAAAGCCGCAGGGGAAGAGCTGTGTAGATGAACTGTGAAAGAGAAGCCTACTTTGTTAAAAGTAGAACAGTATTGGCATTGTCTCAAATACTTCCTTTTGATATCAGAGTTGAGACCTTGTGACATATTGGGTTGATGCTATTTACACTTGATGGTTTGCAACAAATAAAGCAAACATGAACTATAATAAGCTCCACTGTATTTCTTTAAAACCAAGTGAAGACCATGTCTGAGGGCTGATCTGTGACCCGTCATCATGAAAAGAGCAATAAAGTGAGTTGAACTGTTAATAAACCATCTGCTCAACCTGGCAAAAAGTTAATATAATAAGTTAAGCTTACCGTAGCTTGTACTCCACCACGGACAAACAGGTCCAGCCTCTAATAAACCACCTAGCAGCATCACAGCCATTGATCACTTTGGTTGTACTACTTTAAAAAGGCTGCAGAACACACGCCGAAATTGTCATGATTGAACTCTCTCACACCACATGAAGCCTCGAGATAAAAAGACGAAAATATCCACAATCCTCTCTGAGACAGAGAACTGCTGCTCAGGGTCAGCTGTCTGGCTGTAAGTCATGGTAGTGCACATAATAAAAAAACTGGTTGAACACCTCTCCTATCAGAGAACGTAACCTAAGAGAGCAGCACCGATCATCAACCTGGATATAAATAAAGTAATATATAAAATTAACTAATAAAGGCAGAACACTGCAGCAGTGCCACTATTTGTGAAAAGTGAATAAATGGCAACACAACAAATGTTACTGTGTGGCTTTACTCGCCGTTTACACCAGACTGTTGATGAGTTTCAGCGTATTGTTTACTAAGAGGTGAAGTGGCCGTTAGGGGGTGGTGATGGAGCAGTGCATAACACACATGCCGTTGGTGTGAGAGATCCATGTTCAAATCCACTGTGAGACGCCAGTGTGTCCCTGAGCAAAACATTTAACCCCTAGTTGCTCCAGAGGCATGCGACCTCTGACATACATAACAATTGTAAGTCGCTTTGGATAAAAGCGTCAGCTAAATGAATAAATGCAAATGTGAGGAACCTTGTCGATGAGAATCATATCTAGAAAATCACTGAAGACACATTCTCCCACACAAAATATGAATTTGAGAGAGAAAGGATTGATTGGTTTTATAATATGTACAGGCTATTTGCAACCAATGGCAGACATTAAATAAAATTAGCTAATTACAAACAGTCAGAATCAAATGAAAATGCTTATTTTACAACAGTAAATCGCTGATGCTGAAGTGATTTATTTCCCACAAAATCTCCACAGGACAGCGAAATGTAGACATTCAGAGCTTTACTAACGTTAGGCATCAGATTTTTCTACTAGCCTGTTTAAACACACAGTAATTGTACTCTTTACCTCCGTTCTTTCTTTCTGGTACATTTACAAAACAGTAGCTGACCAACAGCATTTGCATTTCACTGATAGATTCTGATAACATGTTGTAGCCTATTAACACATATAGGCACATATCTACCGTTCAGCTGCACTATCTCTGGCTTGGCTGTCCTCTCTGTCTAATCTTTCACCCGTGAACAGGGCTGTGGCGTCTTCCTCTTCCCGGTCTTAGCGTCTGTGGCCCTGGTACTAGTACTACTACCAAGGAACGAGTCGGTTACTTTTTACATTAACTTGCATTTCAGCAAAGACCTTTGACTCTTGGTTGGGGGCGGGGTTGGCCAATGTAACTCAAACTTCTGCCAACTTTTTCATTATTAGTAAAAAAGTAGGTTGGCCGGCCCACTGGGAATTGTCCCGGTGGCCAGACCGCTACTGGCTATATTGAACCTGTTCTCATGTCCCAGGACGTTAAATACTGACACTCTGAGATAACCTGACAAAGCGTCAGTATTTGACGTACAAAGTGTCTTTGTCAAAGTGATGGTATTTGACATTAACAACATACCAAACAGACGTGAAGTTATTCCAGACCATTGTCACATTGCTGTACGGGCTACTTGGTCAGTGAATGAGATGGAACTTTGTTTTTACTTGTTTAAAGTACAATATTTGTTATTGCAAGTGAAGCTTTGACTTTCCGCCTCATACTTATTATCCAGTGACCTTATTTGCATATGTTGTTGAGATTTTTTGACAATTTATGATCAAACTTTCAAACTACTTATACATTTATTTCAATTATGAATCCCAAATTCTTATAATTTATTAAAATAAAACACAGTGAGTTCGCTAACAGTGCTTTCCCTGATTGTAAATAAATTTTGTCAATATCTGTTCACATCCATCTCATCCAAAATTCCATTAATGGAGAAGATTGCTCCTCTTCTTTACATTCTTCCCCGTGCTGGTGTCTGCACTCTGTTGGAGATATGAGCCTTCATTTCCCTCTTTTCAGAAAAAGCCATTTGCTACCATTCATCCTTCAGCAGTATGGAAAACCAACTTCAATAGATCAAGATAATCCATAACACTGAATATGAATCACCAATTTGTTTGGGAGTTTCTATTTGATCATCACTTTATTGTGCCCTAGTTGAGTGTTTTCATATATATTCACACATTACTTTACACTCTGTTCACTGTCAATCACATGACACCCACAGGAGGATGCTGGTTGCTGGTTAAAGTTTTAAACTGTTTGAAATGAAATTTAATTCTGATCATTTTTATTTACCCTTTGCAAGGATAGTCTGGTGGCCAAAATGCTAGCACAGTACTACTTTTCAAAGTAGCTACATGCTTTTCAAAGTGTGTAAAGAAACACAATCTATCGATCTTCTCATCCAACTCTCAACAATAAAGAGAATACGCATGAATTTCAAACAATTCTTCTCAATAAAAAACAAACATGACTTGATTTTTGCAGTGGAGGTTACTCACTACACACATAAAATTAAGTAAATAAGATCGGGTTGTTCAGTACTGTCAAAATGTTGGGAAAAGAATTACATTACAGTTTTTTGGGGACATTAGATAAACATGGGTTTATAATGTCAGATTCAGGGGGTGAAGTGGAAAACTGGCAGAGCCGAAGCGCTGCAGAAAGTTTGTTGTGCTTTGCCAAGAGCGAGGGCTTGGCTGAGGCCTTGGAGGAGCGTTGGATGAGGGCAGCTGCAGCTGGTGGGGTCTGAGGTCACGAACAGATGTCCTTCACAAGCTCCAACACCGGGCTGTTCCTCTTTTGTTGGAGTACTCATTTCAAGAACTGCCAAGTTTCTCTCAAACTCTGACATGCAACTTGGGAGCCCACAGGGGAAAAAATAAATAATAAAACCATTTCAAATAGGGAAATGCTTTTTGGGCTGACTCAATGGCTTCCCCACTCAAGCAACAAATGAACAGTTCATGTCTAGATGTGCTGCATGACATGCAGTAGTTGCTCTGCCCAAAAACAAAAAGCTGCATGGCTCACTGTACCATCCCACTGCAGGGATTAACTTCATATCATCCATCTTTTTTTAACTCCTGTCAAAGCAGTCATAGTTATTTGTTTAGGAGGCAATTCTTTAGCTCACTATGGGGCCTTGAAACTCTCTATTCAGTCCCAGCATCACTGCAGAAGGACAGAGATACTGTTAAGAAGTTTTTAACTCATTTAGATTTCACTATTTTATCATCAGCCATTTTCTGACCTTGGGAAGTTTGTTTGAAGCACATGCAAGCTCAAAGAAACAATTTTAAATTAAAATAGACATTTTTCTTAACTTCCTTTATATGAGAAGTTCCTCAGAGTCATTCTTTAATATTAATGGCATATTAAAAAAATGGTTTTAGACCACCTAGTGGTGGCACTGCGCACTTTGAAAGCCACACATATCTTACTTTTCACATCTGATGCGGGAACTGTGCAGGTTTAGTTCTTTGAAATCTCAAAGCAGCCTTTGAAATCCCTGATCATAGTGTTTTTGACTGCTTCAAGCAGTACGCTCTTACCTTTTCCTATCTTTTGCAATAACATACATATTCCTCAAAGCTTCTACAGATTTCTCTTTTCTGTCTTTTTTGATTTATATATAGACATCAAATCCACATACATATCTGATGACTCCAGATTTACCTGCTTAAATCAATACACATAAGCAATGCAACTTTGGCTTCAGTAGCTTTGACTTGTTAGACATGAGCTGACATGACTTAGGTTGACATTTTTTTCTTTCAGTTTGAGAACTCACTTCTACAGGAAAATCATTGTTAAGTTTTCCCAGACAACAAACAATGAAGTGCCTTATGAGCTGTATGGAATCCCTTTACCAGTGGGAGAAAAGGGTTTGATCAGTCCCACATGTTTTTTTTGTGGTTTTGAGAAGCTCCCCAAAATAATAAGCTTTGGCTTCAAAGATCATGTTATAATCAACAACAAAATCTCACTTCATATGGGTTTAAATGTACAACTATACAGGTATAAGCAGTGGTTTGGGGGTTTATAGTTAGTTTTTAGAAACAGGCCACCAGAAGTTTTAATGTTTTATCATTTCCATTAATCAATGAGATCCATCAACCTCTAAACACAATAAAAAATCAAAATGGTGCATCATAAGATATGTATTAAAATGTAATACGCGCCATGTGTTCTTTGTTTACGTTCCTTTTAACCACCAAAAAAAACATTCATGTGTGTATCTAAACAAACGGGAATTTCCTTCATCATAAAACATTTGCAACAACAATTTTTAAAAGAATTGAACATTCATGTTTACTATCTTGCAGTTTTCTTCTCTGCCTTTGCCGGCGCCTTTTAGCATGTTTTCACTACCTGTTGATCAGTGGACACCATTGGTAGAACTGTGTGAGAGAAAAACTGTGCTGTGACTGTGATGTAGAGACAGAGCTCAGTTATAACTTTATGGATGAAAGATACTTTTGTTACAGATTAATAACTCACCACTCCAGTCTATGTTGCTAAACATATACAGCTGAACCGAAGCCGTGTTTACTGGCTTCTCAGGGCCCGCCCTACTCTGCTTCTAATTGGCTAGTAATCCTTAACTAAGTACGGTGCATGTGCAACTCCCAAAAAAGATCTTGTAGAGATGAGATGTATCACTCCATAGCTAAAACGGAACGTTCAACACACAAAAAATATGGTGTTTTTTGAAAATGAAGCCATGTAAACCTGTTCTGGTACAACCCCTAAATAAGATTATGAACCTGAAAATGAGCATAATATGACCACTTTAATGTAACTTGCCAGTCCCTACCATTCTTTACCTGACTAACCGATGCCCTCGAACTTGCCCGCCTTTCCCAGTCATGTGATTTCCACACCCACCTGCACACTGTCCCACATCTACCCCAGTGTATATCAGCCTCTCTCCCAATGCCATTTCCACATTGTCCACCACTACAGCGTTCCTGTTCTGTGTAGCTGTTCGTGAACTCTGCATGTTTAGGATTTTGCCTTTTTGTCTGCTTTACTTTTGGACTTGTTTGCCGTAGCTAACTGATCACTTGCTGCTGTCCTGTTTTCTGAACATTTGTTTTCCATCCGAGATGTACATGAGCAGATCAATCACACTTTCACGCCTGTGTGTTGAGTATAAAGCCGGAGTCAAGAGACGATCAGATTAGAACAAGTTGAAGCGGGGTGAAACAGCTAACCTAGCCCTCCATAAAGTTTAAATAAACACCCACCAACATCTCTAAAGCTCTCTATGTAACACATCACATCTGGTTTGTTTTATCCCTTCTCAAACAAATTTAAAAACAAGGGGTCG
This sequence comes from Micropterus dolomieu, assembly GCF_021292245.1. NCBI lineage: Eukaryota > Metazoa > Chordata > Actinopteri > Centrarchiformes > Centrarchidae > Micropterus > Micropterus dolomieu. The sequence continues at coordinate 44,549,569 of NC_060150.1, read as the reverse complement.
TTACTTGTAACTATGACAAACAGCACTAGATAGCAAACTTGAAACACTAGAAATGTTGACAGGTAATTCAAAATATTAATAGCTTTGATGGACAAAACCCCCAAACTGTACATCAGATTCTCCAGTACTGAAAAAGCTCTTTACGTTCTTGTCAATCAATTGCCAGCCACTCAGCTCCCAGTAGGCCCTCCAGTTGAATAGGAAATGTAATCGAAAGCATGTATGAGCTGTGGATGACAGCTTTGACAAACTCTTTTAAGCTCATGTCTTGGAGGACAGTGTTTGTTTATTTCCCTTTTTATTAAAAATTAAATTTAAAGCCATCTCACACACTGCTGCACACTAGATATCATTTTATTAATGCCCATTATTATGCATTTGTTATTTTCATTGTTCCCAAGTCTATTTCCTGTCTTTATGTAACCCAAGCTAATTTATAGCACATTGAAAGGGACCATTATGACCTTTTCAGCTAAACTAACACATAAAAGTGGCTGCACTGCTGTACCTGAAGCCCATAATTAAGCAGCGGGGCCAAACATTGACCTCATGCTGTGACCCCTCTTCTTAATTGGTCTTTTCTATGATGAAGTTAATTACTTGTAAGAGAGACATGGCTTCCTCACATAGCACAGTGCTGCTGTGTTTTACAACCATCAGGCAACCCGGGCTGTGTTCTTGGCACAACTGTCAACCTGATTGATTACCTCTGCAAATGTTTAAAGGTTGAGCCTCTCACCTCTCGACATTTCACTACAGTTTCCTTTTGGTTAACTTTGACTCCAAACTTGACAAAAGGATAGAAAAAGCAGAAAAATTCCAAACACTGACAGAGGCCTTAGAAAAATAAATGTCAGGGAGAGAACGGGCAAGACAAGGAGAGCTTTAATGCTGAGGCTAAAAAGAATGTTATATAAATGTATGCTGCTGTGTGACACAGGAAGAAGACGTCATAAGATTACACAAAAATCTTTTATTTTTCTTTAATTTTAACAAATCATTTCAGTGTCCTTGTAGTAGAGAAGATTTTAAAGAACTGTAAATTTAATATCAAGATGAAGTTGTATGGAGGGATTATTTGGTCAGAACTAAAACTAAAAGTCTAAAACTAAAAGTCGAAATCGGAACTAAAAGTCAAAATCAAAAACTAAAAGTCAAAGTCAAAAATGAATTTGGTATTTAGGATAGGACATTTGGCATTTAGTATTGGGCATTTTGTATTTAGGATTGGGCAGTTAGTCATTTAGCCATTTAGGATTGGGAATTTGGGGATTTAGGATTGGGGTTTTGGGGATTGGGGATTGGGGATTTGGGGATTGAGTATTGAGTCGTGTATGCAAATGAGGAGGCGTGACCCAAAGGCTGCAGGGAGGGTTCGGAAGGGCTGAGGCGCAGAGGCACTTTATGGACTGCAGGGGGAGCTCTGACTGCTAACACACTGCCATGAAAGCACGCAGAGGAAGAGAGCAGGGTTGGAGGGAGGACTATCATTTATAATACCATAACTAAAAGTGTACAGCATTTCTGTCCATGTGGCCTCACACACAAAGTCAACAGTGAAAGGAATGCTATCCATCTGACGAGAAACCAGCGGACAGTACAGCAGGGAAGATATGATAACATTAGCAAGTTAGCTATATTAGGCTAACTGTTGCTGACATGCACGAGTTACGTTACTGTCAGTACATGCAGGTTTTAAATGCGGCTATTAACCTCGCTGAGGGCTGTGTGTATAAACTGTAAAGATAAGGTGTAGAAGCTGTGTTTATGGGTAATAGCACCATGCTGGGCAGGTGACAGGTGTGTGTTTACAGTGTTTGTGTGCTCTGAAAAACATAACAGCGCAGCTATAAAGTCTCAGCCGGCAGACCTAGTATGGTATTATTACTACACACATATGGATGTAACGTTTAGGCCTGATAGACATCCGCTAATCAGAAACAGAGGACACTACCTGCATCACTGCCGATGTCATTTGACCAGGGAGTGGATGGTGATTAATGCGATTGTCATCAGTGTTTTCCTAGTGTCTCCTTTAGTTCTTTCACTTCACTGTGTTTTCAGTGTTTCCATCTGTCCCTGTGTTTGTTATTGCCCCATGCTCAGTCTCCTGGCTCCTGCTCAGCTGCCTATTAGGGCCTAAAGTCTACACTAGAGGTTTTTGAGGTTAACGCAAGCTCCAGTTTTTCCACACTGACCTGTCCTCCCCCCTGCAGACAAAGATGTTTCACGTGGACATGAAGGACCACTTGGTGTCACAGCTTTGGATCAGCCATCTGCAGCAGAGTCCCAGTCCACTTGGTCACACCACAAGTCGGAAATTACAGCTACAGCTGATTCAGTAACCTCTGGATCCACTCAGGACTTTTTCTCTCACTTAGACATAATTTACTCTTCATTGAAGGCTTGTATTTTATTTTGCAGAGTCTCTATGTGATTAAATAGCACAGAGGTGCAGTCTGACGAGAGAAGCTGCTTGTCTTTTATTTTCACCATATATAATTGCTGCTGTTGCACCTGAATTTCCTTTAGTGCAGTCTTATCTTAACTAGTACACATGATCATGCAGCCTATGGACTTGCACAGTTTCTATGATCAAGTGTTGTGCTATACCCAGTCTATGGCTATACCTTATTTGCTTCTAGTGGTGGGTGCTGCTGAAATTAGAAAGATATTAGGGCTAGTTTGGCTTTTAGTTATGATTATGTAGTTTGTCATTTGTTCTGCTGTCTTTGGAAGAATTTGCTAATTTAAAAAAGTGGAAATAGGCATAACATTTCATTATACTTCCAATTTTACGATAATAAAATATTAAAATCAGTGTTCTTCAATTATGTATAGAAGCTTCCTAAACCAGGTAATGACAGATAGAGACAGCGACGTCACCTCTCAAGGCCTGACCTGCACACGTTTATTTGACATAATTTTTTCATCCTGAAAACAAGTCTTTTAAAAACTATTTGTAAGAAATAAATATTTACCTTCTGAGCCATGACTCTAATTTCCAAGTTTTGCAGTTTAAGAAGCAACATTATATATTTAACACAGCCCTGTTCTTCCCCCATTTACATTGATCTGAACTGGCACTGTTGACAAAACCTGGACCACATGGAGACAAAATTCAGGAACTTTATTCCATAGGGCAGGAAAGTTTGTAGTCTCCTTATGCTACACACACAGAACATAACAGATAGTTAGATATACATTTGAATATGGTAACATAAAACATGACCTATACATATACACCCAGGAAGTAATTGTCCAGTGCATTTTTTAAATTTGTGTCAGGGAGAATGTAAACAGCAGTAAGATCATAATGATAATATGGATTTCTCCAACTGGACCTGTCTTTTTTTTACTGCAAAAAGTTTTTGATCATCCAGTACTTGATGTCAATGATACAGTTGTCAAGGTCATTAACCCCCTTTCGCCCTCAGAACTGCCTTAATTCTATGGTGCATTGATTCAACAAGGTGCTGAAAGCATTCTTTAGAAATGTTGGCCCATATTGATGGATAGCATCTTGCAGTTGATGGAGATTTGTGGGATGCACATCCAGGGCACGAAGCTCCCGTTCCACCACATCCCAAAGATGCTCTATTGGGTTGAGATCTGGCGACTGTGGGGGCCATTTTAGTACAGTGAACTCATTGTCATGTTCAAGAAACCAATTTGAAATGATTGGAGCTTTGTGACATGGTGCATTATCCTGCTGGAAGTAACCATCAGAGGATGGGTACATGGTGGCCATAAAGGGATGGACATGGTCAGAAACAATGCTCAGG
>NC_060150.1:44494226-44545764 GCF_021292245.1 Micropterus dolomieu | reverse complement strand
ATTCCATAGGGCAGGAAAGTTTGTAGTCTCCTTATGCTACACACACAGAACATAACAGATAGTTAGATATACATTTGAATATGGTAACATAAAACATGACCTATACATATACACCCAGGAAGTAATTGTCCAGTGCATTTTTTAAATTTGTGTCAGGGAGAATGTAAACAGCAGTAAGATCATAATGATAATATGGTTTTCTCCAACTGGTCTTTTTTTTTTACTGCAAAAAGTTTTTGATCATCCAGTACTTGATGTCACTGATACAGTTGTCAAGGTCATTAATAGGGTTGAGGAAATCATGTGAAAGTGAAATACACAACTGAGCCTTAAAAGGCAATGCCATAATTGCACAGAGAATGTCCTGGCAGTTAGATAGAAAGAGAGCCCCTTTAAGACACGGCTACATTGCCCAAATGAATTTTCTAGTTTACTGATTAAAATGCTGTGGTTGACAGTATCTCAGGCTGCAGTCTTTTCTAGAAATACTAGCATAGAAGGTTTGTTTGCAGCATTGTTGACCTTTCGATCACTGACTACTTCAAAGCTGTTTCAATGCTGCGGTTGGTCCTGAAGCCAGATTGATCCACATCATATAGATTGTGGAGGGACATTAGATGAACGAAAGATGACTAGGGTTGGAGATCTGAAGGCATCTGAAGGAAGTTTGAGAATAATGTCAGATGAGATGGTGTGGGCAGTGGCGAATGGGGACACATGGCTGGCTGTCCAGCAGAAGGCAAACGTGAGGCAGAGGAGCAGGCGGTGATCCTGAGGTACAAGAAACAAAAGGTTAGTCACAAAGAAAACACTAGGAAGCAAACGAGAGATGATGAGGCAGGAGCTCTGAGTTGATTGAGCCTGAGATGTGAAATTGAGTTTTCAGTTCTTAAACAGCTTATCAAAACTAGTTCAATCAACCCTAGGTGTGTTCACTGAGTTAGTACATGGGGAATGAAAAGAAAACTACAATTCACCATAGCAATGAGTAAATAAAGAGCTAGGTCTCCATTTCAATCCAGTGGCGCTAGAAATATGAATTCATGCTAACGGACCATTTCATTTATCTTAAGGATAGGAAGGACTAATGATTCAACACTATTACATTTGATTCAGTGAAGCACATCCATTGTTTAATAAAGTGCTGATATCCTTCTGGATGTTGCATTGGATTTATTTAGCTGATGGGGACAAAATGCAGGTGGCAATAACAGAAGATGAAATTATGAATGAAACAGATAAGACAGTTTACTCAAATACCTGTGAATGTAAAGTCACAGTCCAACCCATTAATAAAGATTGTGGTGATTTGCAGTTGACAATTAGTCTAGGTTCAAACTGACTCTATTTTACATGCATTTTGAAGACTATCTGTAGATGTTCAAAGACTTTGGAACTCCATTTAGTCCATACCCAACGTTAATCATGGTGCATCGAATTTTGGTTACTGTTTTGTTTTTGTTAAAATCTAACTAGCCGTTACTAAGCCTCTAGTGTCGAGTTTATGCCCTAACTTAGGAGAGAAGTAATTGTTGCACATCTGAATAAAAACTCAGTGTGGCTTTGAATATCTTTACTGAAATCTGCAACATACATAAACAGATCGAAACATTGTTATCAGCATGGTCAGTTCAGACTCACGTTAAGTTACAGAAATGCACTGCCATGTTGAGGCTTCTCACATAACTCACTAACAGTATACCAATAAAGGAAAACATTTGGCACAACTCCTACATTATACAGATTTGTATTGTAGCTCCTGTTTATTACAGCTGCATGTACAGTCATGTGACAGGCTTTACAGACACAATTTCTTATATGTACCACCACAAGTGGATGATACATGGACTATTTACGTCTACTTACTTGTGTACGTTCCGTTCATATATTATGTCTGCTTGCAACACACCTGCAACTTACACAAACAGATCGGTAAATTGTTATGAGCTTGGTCTGCACTGCCATGTTGAGGCTGCTCCTAACATAACTCACTAACAGTATACTCCCTCTTGTGGTAAAACTGGGATCTAACACTTACTTTTTAACAACACTGATGACAATTGCATTAGTCAAATGACATCTGCAGTGATGCAGGTAGTGTCCTCTGTTTCTGATTAGCGGATGTCTATCAGGCCTGCATGTACTGACAGTAACGTAACTCGTGCATGTCAGCAACAGTTAGCCTAATATAGCTAACTTGCTAATGTTATCATATCTTCCCTGCTGTACTGTCCGCTGCTTTCTCGTCAGATGGATAGCATTCCTTTCACTGTTGACTTTGTGTGTGAGGCCACATGGACAAAAATGCTGTACACTTTTAGTTATGGTATTATAAATGATAGTCCTCCCTCCAACCCTGCTCTCTTCTTCTGCTTGCTTTCATGGCAGTGTGCTGGCAGTCAGAGCTCCCCCTGCAGTCCATAAAGTGCCTCTGCGCCTCAGCCCTTCCAAACCCTCCTTGCAGCCTTTGGGTCACGCCTCCTCATTTGCATACACGACTCAATCTTCAATCCTCAATCCCCAAATCCCCAAAACCCCAATCCTAAATGGCTAAATGACATTATGCCCAATCCTAAATACCAAATTAATTTTCGACTTCGACTTTTAGTTTTTAATTTCGACTTTTATTTTCCGATTTCGACTTTTATTTTCCGATTTCGACTTTTAGTTTTAGTTCTGACCAAATAATCCCTCCATAAAGTTGCTGTCCACATAACCACTGTAAAACTCATCCATCTCTGTGAACACATAGGCTATTGATTAACAATTTAAGGCAGAAAAAACCTTTTAATTAACTGTGAGGGAGGCTAAACTTAGCTGCCGTATCCTGGAGAGAAAATGCTGGCAATCAATTGAATCCACCCCTGAATCCATGCTTGGTAATCTGTGATAAAACCCCCTAAGCTTTGAAGATAATTTGTTACTTAGTGTGAGACACCATAGTGTCGTTGATGTGGTGATCCTTGCCCTGCGTGGGCAAGGACCACCACTCACCATGAACCCAGCATTTTCACCACTAAATGTCATGCTCAAGTCATAACACAATGATTGTTCATGCTGCCTACATGGTATTTACTGTTAACTGTTCATGCTGGATTTATGATTTGCCTTGTGGCTGTGTTGACCTGTATAGTATAAGCGCAAGGCCTTTTCTTTATGGGAGTTTTGAGACTACTTTCCACAACACTGAAGGGTAACTAAAATAGTATATCTCAAGCTTCAAGATCTCACAAATGGTCCATTTTGAGATGGCGTAATGGTTGGATCCATTGTTATTCTGCTATTTCATGTATGTATGAATTTTGTAAATAATATAGTTGTAGTAGGTGGTTAAAGTATTAGAAAAAAATGTAAACAGAAATATGAGAATTTATGTTTATTGTTAGCATTTTGTTCTTTTTTTTTTAACCACCAATAAGTTGATAAAAGAAAGTAGGCTATTAACAGTAAATTTCTAGCTAATTTGAAGTCCTTAGTTTTCCTTTTTTTTTGCCAGTTTTTTATCGCAGTTACAGTAATGTAGGCCTCTTGGTTTTTGCTGTAACGCAGTAACGTTAATATAACGCATTACTAAAAAAAAAGGTAATATTACAATCTCAGTAATCTCAGCTCCTCTTAACAAGACGGTAGTTCCCCTGATGGATGATGAGTAAAAAGATTACTATAGGCTATGTGTTTTCTTTAAGGATTTACTTTTATGACCTTATGACCCACTGTCAATGACCTTATGTTGCTGATGTTATGGGAGAAACGAAAGGGGAAAAGGGAGACTATTCATCCTATTAAGAAGGTTAATTTTCCGATCCGCAGATATAATTCTGCACATCACTTGAACCCAACTATGCAGCAGATCTTACTATCATTAGAATGCGCCCATTAAATAGCAGTAAAAATAACTCAAAAGGAGTGTAAAGGCATTACAATTCACAGACAATAATATTGTAATATACCTAATTACTCTCAAATGACAGTAACTAGGAATCTATAAGGTACTACATCTTGGAAGTACCTTGCCCAACACTGTAGCAGGGGGTCTCGGTCAGTGTTGTAGTCTACGTCCTATACCCACTAGGAACAGTCAAAGGTTTCCGTATACCGTCTTAAAACAGCAAGATGTTACGTAACAACATCGTTTTGTGACTGAGCTTTCACACGTTCGTTCAGAAATTCACCCCGTCTGTGTTGCGAAGATCTGAACTGACGTTCGGGGCTTCCGTGGCCTGTGAGCGGGATCTGACGTCACATACAAAACACGTGGCGGTCACTCGGCGCAAGTTTGAAATTAACTAATGTGAATCACTGAAGGAGATGTGAAAAGCGAGAAAACTCAAACTAAACTCTTTTAGTGTTTTGGTAAGCCTGCAACTGAATCTCCTGCGCTCTGGGTGACCCTGCAGCTGCAGCAGATGACACGAACATTATCATTACTGAAACTACAGAAAACGAGCCAGATGAGGCTGACGCTATCGTACCTGGTGAGTGAAAGAAGCATACATTATCAATAACGCTATCATTAACGGAACTGTAATTCTAATTGTTGGTATATTGAATTGCTTCTAGAACTAGTTAACTTAAATAACGTTGATGTGGTGGATGAATGAATGCGGATACTGTGTGTGTGTGTGTGTGCACATGCTTGCTCTTGCAGCTGATATAGTAGGCTACATAACCTTGAAATGGTTTTGGAAGATAAGTCTGCTTGAGATGATGTGGACCACTTTTTGTGTCCTCACTATTAATAATCCATAATGAATGAGTTTTGGTGATAGAACTGCACGTCGGCCTATGTTCATTCCTTATTACTGCTACTGATAAGGTTCAGCGTTCTGTTATTGTTAATAATAGTGCAACTTACAATAAAGTGACCAGATTTCTGAAGTGAAAACCGTGGACATTTTTGGTTTGGCGGTCAGTATGTCACATAAAATATATTATGTGTTATTATATATGAAAATAAAAAAGGGGGGGACAATTTTGGTTTTATAATCTGTCAAATATAACTCTTCTGAATGAGATCAAGTCATTTTGAGGCACAAATAACCTTTCAGCCAATTGGTAGATGCTGCAATCAATTTCTGGCCAGTAGAATACTGTATTTTATGTGTTTTTTTGGCCATTTAAAGGTATTTTAAGTGGTAAACAGTACTACTTTAATTATATATATATATTATAATCTGTCAAATATTACTTCTGAATGAATTCCAGTCATTTTAAGGCAGAATCTAACTTTCAGTCAATAAGTAGAAGCTGCAGTCACTTTCTGAAAAGTGGAATACTGCATTACATGTGTTTTATTGGCCATTTAAAGGTATTTCAACAGCTAAAAAGGACTGGATTAGTTGGCACAAAGCAAGTTAAATAATGCAGAGTCATATGGATAATTGCAAAAGAGATCATGTTTATTTTATATATACAGTATGTGTAATTTACACTGAGGACATGTCCCCACCACTTTTTGAAAGCATTTGTTAAAAAGGTTCTGAAAAATAGCAACAAGAAATGTTAAATAATAAATGTGAGTGCTATGAGAAAGGTTTTTTGGCACAGTAAGAAAACATGCAACACAATGTAAATATAGAAAAAACAGATTTTCCCAAAAAAAATTACTTAAGCTTAAACTATTTTTTCTAAACAATTTACTGATTACTGCATTAAATTATTATATTCTGAATTGTCACCTGCCACCTGAACTTTGGTCACCTTTGTATAAATAAAGACATTTCCACCATAAATTGGTGCAGAAAATGTCTCCAGAATGCAGGAAATTAAGTGTTTAGTGCTCAAAATCTTCTGGGAGAGGACCCCCGAATTGTATGTTTTCATCAATTTCTTTAGATACTATTAAACTATCTTGTAGTCTTGTTCTCGTGACCCCAATATTCTGGATTGTCACGTCTCATATGCTAAGTGTTTTGTCACAACTCTAATCTGAGCCCTAAAATATTCCCACCACTGTGCACAACACAAAGTGGCCACAGGAGCGTTTTTAGGATCTTGAAACATTGGGGGCTTAGCCCAGCCCATAAAACTTCATATCTTCACATAATAATTGCCCTCCACCCCCACCCCAAAGTTAAGTCTGTAAAGCAACAGTATACATCCTCCACTTATACGGCACAACAAAACTCAGAACAACACTATTAACTGTCTTATTTTGATGTTGCTAAATTGTAATGTCATGTGTCTATTTATAATAATATAACAACAAAACTGCGACAGTATGAACTTGGGGGTCTGGGGGTACTCCCCCAGGAAATTGTGAGTGTTAAACACTTAATTTCCTGCATTCTGGTGTTCTGGTTTTTCTGCACCAATTTCTACCTTTTCTGCATCAATTTATTGTGGATTATTATTGTTTATGTAAAGGGACACACAAAATTCAGGTGTTGCTGAATTGTGGTGAGTATTTAAGAACATTTTGATATTTTATGACCTTGTAATTTATTTCCATCTTAAATGTGCAATTGTACTACTACCTGCCTTGGCCAGGACACTCTTGGAAAGATTGATTTAGACTGATTTAATTAAGGTATAATAAAACAATTTAAAATCTAAAACTGTAACAGAACATAATGCAGAGCAGCTTTCAGGCATTCTGAGTTGTATATGTCAGATATGTTTCTCCTGTAGATCAACTTTTAATATCATCACTGCTGAATCAACACACATGCAGGCATGCATGATTGAGGTAACCTCTTTAAATGTGCATGTGGCACCTTTTTACCTCTGTGGTGTCCGAATAATAATGCTGCGATGATGTGTTGAGAAGAAATCCGCTTGACACTGTTCTTGATCATAAAAGTTTATTACATCAAGGAGTTCAGCATCAATTACAAGCTCTGCAGCAGCTTGGAGAGAGACCCAGCCCGATGACCACTCTGTCTCTCTGTACATCAAACATAGCTTATATAGGACATGTTTAGGCATCTGTTAGATACCATATAAGGGTCTGAGTCTGCAAAATAAGGCACCAATCCATATATGGGCACAGTTCTATAGGATATGTGTAGGCATCTGTTAGACACCATATAAGGGTCTGAGTCTGCACATAACCACTAACCTCTGCTCTCCCCTTAAAAGGTCACTAATCCTCTATCCAGCTGCTACAGTGCTATGTTAAACTGTTATGCGTCAAATGCACATATATTATACACCACACCTCATCAATAATAAATTTAATCAGTTTAATTCAGTTATAAACTCCTGGACTTTAATAGCTCCTATGTTTCAGCATGTTCAAAGTTCTGCATGTTCAGAATCTAACTGGGTTCTCTGACATTTCCAGAATAAAGGATATTTTGAGAGGTAAAACAGGATAAATCATAAACTTTGCAATCAATCCGCACCGTGTGGAAGGGATCCATGCCACGGATTCTGCAACCCGTTGCACCACTACTATCCATGGTAGTGTGGGGATTTAATTCTTTTGTGCAGTTTTGTTGTGCAGGATCACAGCACCTATGTGTCCACATGAGGAAAGGTCAAGATAGGCTATCAGAGTAAAAATTGACATTGCATTATTGCATTAGACTAGGCAACTTGATGAGTTTGTTTTTTTTAAGTAGCCCATTAAAATATTCCTGCAAATGCAGTGAAGAAGCTGATTATTTGTAATTTAGCTGTTTCTACAATTCTATTTCTACAATTACTTTCCTTTTTAAATCTCCATGAAGGTGTTTATAAGATCACTTTAAAATATCACTTTTGCTGCCCAGCCAACTTTTGTTACCTGTGCCTTTTATTAGGGAGATGTAGCCAACCTAACCGCTTGTTTTGCTATAGCACAGGCTGCCAATACAATGTGATTATTCCTGAAGCATCTAAATAATCTTCACAATGCAAAGAATTATTCTCTCTCTCTCTCTCTCTCTCTCTCTCTCTGTGCATCTGAAAAATAAATAACAGCTGGTAGCTGCTGAGTGAAAGATCAGTTTCACTGGGTCGGACATCGCTATAAAACAGATAGTAAACAATGTGTATTAAAGAAAAGAAACAGGCTTATGTCCCAAGCGAAGCTCTGTTCAACAACAGGACACATTTAATATATCTCAATCAATGCAGTGCTGGTCTGACATAGATCTTATAGTGTAGTCTTCATTTGCTCTGCAGAGACTAGACGCTTTTAATGCGCCATTAATGGAAAGTGAAAGTTTTTCACTTGCTGGCTCGTGAAAGAGCAACGCAGGCTGCTTTCCAACAGGCCACCAGTGCCATTGTGTGCGCTCACTAGATTTCAGTTGTATTAGTAGAACATAAAGCCTTAAACTGAAAAGATAATTTGCCTGATTTTCTAAATGTTTGCATCCGCCTAGCTCTGTGACTGTGACAAGCGCCCGACCAGCACTTTACTGCATAACTGCGCGCACACAGCCTGGATGAGCTCATTTCGGTTAATGAAGCAAAATGCAGATTACAGACTGGTTAAGTTATAAAACGTATGAATGGAAAATCTAGTGAAATTAAGAGTAGGCCTACATTAGATGTACCCACCCCTGCTGCAGACATCATCACTGCTGCCTTCAGCTAGAAGTTACAGCAGCACAAAAGAAGAAGCTGCACCGGCCTCAAGCAACTTTTTATTTCTCCTTCAACATTTCTATATATTCTGTCCGAGACTGATGTGTAGTGTGTGAGTGATTGACTGGTCACTTAGTAAACCGCCTCCTAAATGAGCCAGCTCCGAAATCGCCTGAGCCAGGAAGGCAATGCAAATAAAACTTTACATTAGGAAAGAGGGGGGGGGGGACAAAACATAGATTTTGAAATGAAATATGTATAATGCCTCCTCTGCCTATCAGGTGATTAACCTCACCACAAATCCAATCAAGTTAATTTCAGCGCCTCTGATAAAGCGCAGCTCACAGCTTCAGGTGGAGCAGAGAGGACAGAGACAGAGCTACAGCTGGATCATCTTATTCTCTGCTAATTTGCAGGAGAATAAATAATAACAATAATATCACTCTCGCTTGCTCCCGCGCACATAACGTTTAAGGAGAAGTTCAATTTTCGATCTTTTTTTGTTTGATTTTGTTTGAACCCTTCTGAAATGCTCTCTGTTACATGTACATGCATACTATATTATATAAGTGAGTGTAGGGGTGCTTATGGGATGTCGCTCTGGGAGGGGGTGTAAGAGGCTGGGAGGGAAAAATCACAGTATACTCACTGCAAAAAACTAGACTACATCACTGGTCTCGGCACACATGTAATATTTTCCCCCTATATTCCGCATGCAACATTTCCTCACAAAGTAGTTAAAGCATTTTAGCAGACAAGCTAACTTGGGTTAGCCAGCTAACATTAATCAGACCCTCACAGACACTGTGCTTATCTTCTTAATCTTCATATTCAAGTGCCTCACACATCTTCATCCAGGATAACAAAAAAAAAAAAGTCTTGGACTTTATAGTGTTATCCTTTCCATTTTGTGGATACGTGCGTGATTTTAATGTCAAAGAAGCTATTCTAAAAATGTAGTGTTAAGTTTGTAGGCATTAACTTGTTGGCTAAACTGTTACATGAGCAGTACAGCATATGGATGATAAATATTAAGCATACTGTAGGAGTACTCAGAAAATTAGCTTGCTAGCTGTAGCTTGGTAGCTTCCTGAAAAGGTTTACCCCAACCCTAACTTGATACATTTTCAACTTATCTCAGGTTAAGGGAAAGTTATGAAGCTTTATGTGTTTATATACTCCATTTAAATGATTTACAAGTGATAACATATGTATTCGACTCATTTGGTAGTCTTTTGGTGTCTTTTGTCTGTTTGGAGGTTCCACAAGTCAAAATTAGAGCAGTTAGGAAGTATATCGTCTTGACATGTCTACTGGAGGTCTAAGAAGAAGAACTGGAATAGGTCTCGAGGCAGTCAGCCGATAAAACCTTATTTTCGATTTTCGAACCTACAAAAAGAAGAGAGTCATTTTAAATGTATTCTGTATTTCATGGTATTGGACACCCTGGTGTGCTAGTCTTTCACGGGGACTGATTTAATTGGCCAGAGATTGAAGAAAGCCAGAAATTTGAATGTGTGTCCGTATTTCAAATATAAAAAAGTCAATTTGAGTAAAGCGGGTGAGGGAAAAAGAGATCCGGTTTCATTTCAATAAACTCATTTGTACAAATTTACCTGGCTCACCACTGATGTAATTAATTTGTGTAGCTCAGCATGAAAAAAACTGAGGTGGAGGCTTCTTGAAAGACACCATTCCTTAACCCTGGCAGGCTTTCATTTTCTTAGTCATATAGCCTAGAAGTTATAGCAAATGAAAATACCTTGAGCCAGTGTACTGAAATGCTTAAAGATGGTGATATTAAAATTAAATTACCTCAGCTGATACTCTTTGGTCTTGTTTAATCACTCAAAACCAACAGCTTTGGAAGGTTCATAGCTGTCTGCGTTTATTACGCAGAAGAAAATTAAACATATTAAATAACTAAAATAATAAATAACTCTCCTTTATTACACTCTTAGAATGGTCAAAACTCAATATGCAACGTGACAATCAAAGTTACTGTTTAAAAATGTCCACTTACAAAATACACAATGTCCCTTTATCCAACGAAGGTTAAAATCAAGGGCAACTGGACTTGGTTGAAGATACTGATATACTCAGTATCTTCAAGATACTGTATACAGTATCTTCAACCAAGTCCAGTTGCCCTTGATTTTAACCTTCGTTGGATAACTATGACCTGGATGACTGAGAATCTTCATAGACACAATGTCCCTTTATTAACCCAAGCGGGAGTGACAGACACAGAGCAATCCATGCATATGTGTGCAGAGTGAAGCAATTAAGTCTCTGGAAATTGGAAATCAGACAAATGACTGAGCTCCTTCTAAAGTCCTTGTTAGCTGAAAGCCCTTGTTCTTAATACTAATGTATCAGTACTATGAAATCTCACGCAAGACAGTCTGTTGAACCTCAATACTGATCTTTTTTCATTTCATCAAAGAGCAAACTGTAGTAAAATTTGAACAGTTCATTTCCATGAGACTATCTATGATTTTATGACTGAATATTTCCATGATTCAAGGCGCATCGCCTGATGTTCGCCATGTCACTATTGACGTTGGTGCATCTCCTCTCTGATTTGAGTCATTATTGTTCAGGCTACATCTACACCTAAATTCTTAATGCTTCATTTGACTTTCAGTTGTCAGAGATACCCACAGTGAGATTGATTCTTACTACTGTAATTAATGTCAGAAAAAGTAAAAAAGACAACAGGTTAAAAAAATATAAGCTAGTTTTGTCTCGTTCAAATTAAGATTTATCTTTTGTAAAAGGAAAAGTGACACCCCCTCTCCTTGTGTCAAACCTAAGTAGCTTGCTCACTGGCCAAAACTGTACATAATAAACTTGTGATTTTGTGCCAAGCAGCTCTTCATTTTGGCTAAAGAAAACACAAATGAATGTGTGATTCTGTCGACTATTGTTACACAAATTTTAAGAGTTGGACCAATTGAGAAACAAAGGATTGCGCTAATTCTCCATTTATATTATATTATATTCAGGGATGTACTGGGACTGAAATTCAGCCACAGGAGGCCTTTTATGTGAGCACCCTTTGGGGGCGCACAGAAATATTTTTAGCAGTTATTTTAATACATGAAGACCTTCAAGAAACTTTGGGATGACACCTGCCTCTTCAGTTTGTCTAAACAAGGCACCACTGCACTGAACAAGACCAGGTCAGGCATGCCTGAGTCTGTTACAGTGCTAAAATACTTAAATATACTCAAAAACTACAGTGCATGCCATAAAATAGAGTATTGCATGTATGTGTGTGCATAAAAATCTAATCCCTCAGCTCTGAATAGGCCTCGTCCTGACTTAGCTTCCCCTGTGCTGGCCCCCACTGTGCTTTTACTGATTGTACAGCTACATATGCATGAGAAGAACATCAGTAATGAATATGACTAATAATAATCCATTTTCTAATTCTATCTATGAATAATATGATTGCCTACCCATCCGTGCACACTGTTCCTGTCCCTGTCACTGTTGTTTCTGGCTCCATTGACCTCCTCATCCTCTTCCTGCTGCTCCTCCGGTTCCATCATCACCCTGTCTGTCTCCATCAACTCCGCTGACCTTAACAGCTAATACACATACAAACATACAGAGATTCCTTGTTTATAGCAGGATGTTGTCTTTGTGTGATAAAACATTTCAAACTGTTGTTTATAATATACGCTATATAAATATATAGCCTAATGTATATACCTATACATAAATGTATGTATTTCAGTATATAATAAATTATCCTCCTAATTGTGCACCTGTCTCCTGGTCCTGGCTCACCTGCTACAACAACTTTTCTGCCATGTCGTTTGTTAATTTGGCGCATTTAGCTGCTTCTGCCAAAAAAAAAATTCTTCTTAATTCAGACATTTCTTTTTCCTCTTTTTGCCACATTTACTGTTTCTGTTGGCTTATCACACAATCCAGCCCTGAGTTCACTTCCAGCAAAACATTTGGAGATTGAACTTGCCCCAGATGGAAAGTAAACTCCTTTGATCGGCGCCGTTGAGCCAATAGATTTCAGCAAAAATGAGGCTCAGTCCAAGTAAGGAGTGGCCGCTCATACCCCACCTCAATAATGAAAGTATTGGTTCGCTGCAGCTAAGCGGCCAGCGCGGTTGTGGATCATAAAGTAAAACATAAAAACTCCCGACACTCGGGAATATTTCCACTCGCCCCAATGGCCAGTCCGCCCCTGATTATATTATATTATATCATACCTGACAAATTGTTTTGGTCCTTGAATTTATAGAGTACCAACTGACCCTCCTTGGCCAGCAAAAAATGAGGAAGCACAGTTTGTAGTCCAAAGCGAGTTCCTGCATTTTGCAGCTGAAAGCAGAGGGATATTTTAATATAAAGAAGGCAAGGGAAGTTTAATGTCATTCATATATATGTACTCCCCAAACTAGAACCATAGGAATCAAGTTGAAAATCAGCAATGTTGCCGTTTAAATGATTCCTCTTTGTAGTAATTTGCAACCAGTAGGCTATAAACATATTGGTTTTACTGCTGCTATCCCCATACAATCCATACCTCTTTTGAAACTTTGTCTCCCTTTCTATTCCAGAGAAGATACCATCTTTGCCTGGATCCAGACCTTTGAATCTGCCAACTCCACCAAGTTGACTGATCCTGGTTTTGCATCATAAAATGACACACCGGTTTCCTCGGTTAAAAAGCGATCGATTCAATGAGCGCTGTGGGGACACTAACAATTAGCCAATCAGCTCCATGGGCAGGATTAACGTAGATGTCAAGCTGTTGTCAAGCATTGCTATAAACAAGATAGGCACTGCTGTTGAGGATGTTCTAAATCGATTGAAAGTATGCAGTTTGTTTTTACTTCCGCTCCACTCTTAATGGCATGGCTATGCATCAGTGTCAACTTAAAATGGTATTAGATTCAGGCGTATATGTTGGTCTATTAGGTCTAGACTAGTTCGGGAAAATCTAAAAATCTTTATCCTAAAACTGTTTTGAACTTACTTTTTTTGTTCACAGCTATCTAATGTAAGTTAATTTAAAGAATTACACATCATCCCTGACATGCCTGAGAATAACTTGTAATTGTTTTTAGTCCCATACGCACCAGCACGTACCTTGAGATCCTCTGGCAGAGGTCTGTTGTCTGTTCCAGAGTCTCGACTGAAAACTAAAGGGGACAGAGCGTTTGCTGTCAGGGCCCCAAGGCTCTGGAACAGCCTGCCCAAGGAAATCAGGTCGGCTGAGTCAGTGAACTCTTTTAAGTCCCTTCTTAAAATATACTTTTATAGGAGAGGCTTTCCCGATCTTATTTGACTTTATTTTATCCCTTTTATTTTTATTGTATTTTACTAATTTTATATTAATTTTTCATGCTCTTATCTTGTTTTTTTGTATTATTCTTTACACTTGTTAAAGCACTTTGTAACTTGTTTTTGAAAAGTGTTCTACAAATAAGGATTATTATTATTATTATTATAATCAGAGGAACAGGTAGCCTTTTCAAAAGAAACAAACAGTTTCCCAAAGTTAAAGCACTTTTTAAAAAAATTGCTGTGTATAACGCATGACCTCCTTCTTTCACGGTCTCTCTTCAACATGGTTGTAAAGCTGAGATTCACAATTCCAAAACCCAGAAACAAATATGTACATGATTTTTTTATTACAAGAATAAAGTGATTCAGATTCTGCAGCTGACGTGTTTAAAGGTCTCTCATCTCGTCTTCCCTTCGTTGAGAGCTGACAGAAATCAATTAGATACCAAGTTGTGTTTTGTCCAATTGCTGTATGTCTTTGGGAGTGTGACCAACAAGGGGTTGACCGTATGATAATCTCATTAATCAAGACTCAACCACAAGAAGGCTGCAGCTTACAAAAAGAAAGCTATTACAATAATAAGTTGTCTTTTAATTAAAGCTGCCCTTAAGCTTTAACACACAAACACACACATACAGAGAGGAGTGGTGCTGCGAGCATGTTTTGGTGCGCAGGCCGACTCCATATATCACCCATGTGCCTGTGCATAAGCAAAGCAATTACAGCATCGAGAGCCAAAGAGAGACAGAACAGAGTGAAAAACAAGCACATGATAAGCGTGTCCACTTGAATTGATGGGTTTGAAATGGCAAAGTGTTTATGTTGAACGCAGCTCCAGCGCAGGGCCTCGGGAGCTCCGCAGTCCCGTCTCCCTGCCTCCGTGAGCTGCTCATCATCCCATTCAAATGAAATGTAAATCCCCGCTTTCCCCAGTTCCTACCATGTCAATAGCTCTTTGACTCCCGCTCAGCCCCCATCTATTCTGCATCTCTCTCTCCTCCCTCCTAGACTCTTTCTTTTAACACTTTGTCTCTCTCTCTCAATCTCCCTTTTCCTCCATCAGCTCTGGCTCTTTCCAGCTACCTGCAACTGTTTTCCCCTTTTTGGTTTGCCAGAGAGCGCAGCTGATGGATACAGGCTGCAGCCAGCTCAGGCAGGAGAGTTTTATCACACCAAGCTCAACAAATCAATCTGGTTTCATAAATACATATGCCATTACAATTGTTTTGAGTGACTATGGGCTAGATCTCGTTAACGCCAACCGCAATTAATAGCAATTTCTATGAATGCTGTTTGGAGGGGTGTATCAGCTTTTGTGTGTGTGAGAGTGTGTGTGTGATGACGTTTAGTGTGTCACCAGTACATCGAGGAAACACAACACTATAACTAATAAAAAAATGTTAAAACATGTTTTCTATTAAGTATGGGAATCTTTTGTTCTTAAAGTTCATCTGCTTATTTTTGACAAATAGAAACCAGGGAGGATTCACACAGTGTCTGCAGACAGTCTCAAGAAAGCAATTACAGTTGTTATCGTACCATTACATCTGTTGATATCTAATTTATAGTGACACATTAAGTTGATGCTCCGATCCGGAATGATTGACAGCT
Source organism: Micropterus dolomieu (assembly GCF_021292245.1). Taxonomy (NCBI): domain Eukaryota; kingdom Metazoa; phylum Chordata; class Actinopteri; order Centrarchiformes; family Centrarchidae; genus Micropterus; species Micropterus dolomieu. The sequence continues at coordinate 44,530,316 of NC_060150.1, read as the reverse complement.
TGTGCGAGTTAGAGGAGCTATTTTTAAATAGGACAGGCTGTATTGTTGAAGGATTAAATCCTGATTTTGTGGTGACACTCCCGCCCCGTCAGAATGAATGGGTTGTGTGTTTTTTGGAAGGTTATTTTGGGAGATTAACTGACGGTTTTATCCTGAGTGGGTTGTGATGAGTAGGCAAGTTGCAGTTTGGCATCTTACTCAAGGTCACTTTGACAAAAGCTGATGAGCAAATGGGGTGAAAACTGCCCAACAGGTGAAGCTATAACCGTTGGACCACCTTCAACTGGTCTTAACTACACTGCTCAAAAAAAAATAAAGGGAACACTAAAATAACACATCCTAGATCTGAATGAATGAAATAATCTCATTAAATACTCCTTTCTTTACATAGTTGAATGTGCTGACAACAAAATTACACAAAATTGACATTGATGCTATGGACTGGCATCAATGCCTTCCTCTTGCAGGAACTGCTGACACACTCCAGCCACATGAGGTCTAGCATTGTCTTGCATTAGGAGGAACCCAGGGCCAACCGCACCAGCATATGGTCTCACAAGGGGTCTGAGGATCTCATATCGGTACCTAATGGCAGTCAGGCTACCTCTGGCGAGCACATGGAGGGCTGTGCGGCCCCCCAAAGAAATGCCACCCCTCACCACTACTGACCCACCGCCAAACCGGTCATGCTGGAGGATGTTGCAGGTAGCAGAACGTTCTCCACGGCGTCTCCAGACTCTGTCACGTCTGTCACATGTGCTCAGTGTGAACCTGCTTTCATCTGTGAAGAGCACAGGGCGCCAGTGGTGAATCTGCCAATCTTGGCGTTCTCTGGCAAATGCCAAATATCCTGCACGGTGTTGGGCTGTAAGCACAACCCCCACCTGTGGACGTCAGGCCCTCACACCACCCTCAAGAAGTCTGTTTCTGACCGTTTGAGCAGACATATGCACATTTATGGCCTGCTGGAGGTCATTTTGCAGGGCTCTGGCAGTGCTGCTCCTGCTCCTCCTTGCACAAAGGCGGAGGTAGCGGTCCTGCTGCTGGGTTGTTGCCCTCCTACGGCCTCCTCCACGTCTCCTGATGTACTGGCCTGTCTCCTGGTAGCGCCTCCATGCTCTGGACACTACGCTGACAGACACAGCAAACCTTCTTGCGACAGCTCGCATTGATGTGCCATCCTGGATGAGCTGCACTACCTGAGCCACTTGTGTGGGTTGTAGACTCCGTCTCATGCTACCACTAGAGTGAAAGCACCGCCAGCATTCAAAAGTGACCAAAGCATCAGCCAGGAAGCATAGGAACTGAGAAGTGGTCTGGGGTCATAATTTCCACCTGCTGTCTATTCCATTTGCACAACAGCATGTGAAATTGATTGTGAATCAGTGTTACTTCCTAAGTGGACAGTTTGATTTGACTTGGAGTTACATTGTGTCGTTTAAGTGTTCCCTTTATTTTTTTGAGCAGTGTAGTTCAATTCAATTCAATTTACAGCACTAATTCACAACTACAACAACAACAACAACATCTCATAGCGCTTTTAATATAGAACAGATCTAGACCGTAGTCTGTGATATTATTTACAGAGACCCAACAATTCCCACAGTGAGCAAACACTTGGTGACAGAGGCAATTGGAATGAAAATTGATTTTGAAATTCAACAAATAGGAAGAGAAATTCATCTGTAGGCCTACAGCTACAGCATAACCACGAAATACTAGCTAGTTATTGCTTAAGCTGAATGAATCTTTTCAGCGACTGGGGGCAGAAAAACTCCACTATAAAGCCCCTGATATACTCGCTTTTAACTACGTGTTTGCGTAACCAAGATGGCTGCCACGTGTATCCTGCGTTCCTTTGGAGCGTAGGTTGTCATGTCTGTTGCTATAAACAAGGAAGTGACAAGCAGACGTATGACAATGTTTTGCTGTATATAGTGGGTTTATCAGAGGTTATTTACTGAAAATAGTACCCTGCTGCTGCTAAACAGCTCTCTGGTAATTACCAGCTATGCTCCTCCAAGTGGTTGTACCCCGGGTTTTGACAAATCTGGGGAAAACTGCATTTTAATATTATACACCTGTATATCAACCCCAGTTCTCCACACAGTCTCTGCTTGATTGTCGTTGATCCTAACCTGGTGCTACAACTTCACTCAAGCGCCTGAAAACTCCAGTAGAAATCTCAATTTTCCAGCTCTTGGTTTTTCCCCCCCGATCCTTGCCAGTTTACCTGCCACCACACCATTTCCTTCCTCGGTCCCCTGCCTCCCACGGCTCCCTCGCCTCTCCTCCTCCGCCTTGCCAGCTCCTCGGTCCTCCGTGCCCACGTTCCCCGGCGTCCGCCTCACCTCCCTCTCCTCTTCCCCTTCCCCCCTGTTTCTCCTAAATAAACCACCTTCCATACCATTTCATCCATAACAGAAATGCATGCTCTATTGGGTTAAGGAGTTTCAATGCATTCCTCTGTAAATTGGCAGACAAAATGTTTCTGTACACTTCTGAATTCATTCTGCTGCTACCATCATCACTTACATCATCAATAAATATTAATGAGACAGTTCCAGAAGCAGCCATGCACGCCCAAGCCATGACATCTTCACCATGCTTCACTCATCTCTGTACTTTGCAAATTTCAGGCTGGCCTTCCGATTCTTCCTGCTCATGAGTGGTTTGTTTGCCTCTATATTTCTGCTCTATGCGTCTTCTTCCAACAGTGGATTGTGATACCTTCACCCCTGCACTGTGGAGGTCGTTGGTGATGTCACTTACTGATGATCTGGGGGTTTTCTTCACAGCTCTCACGTTATTTCTGTCATCAACTACTGTTGCTTTCCTTGGCCGACCTGTTGGATGTCTGTTGCTCAGTACACCAGTAGTTTCTGTCTTTTTCAGGACATTCCAAATTGTTGTGCTTGCTATGCCCAGTGTTTGTCCAATGGCTCTGGTAGATTTTCCTTCTTTTCTCAGCTTGACAATGGCTTGCTTTTCTCCCATAGACAGCTCTCTGGTCTTCATGTTGCTTTATCCTCTTTAACAGGAAATGCAGTCTTTACAGGTTTGAACCAAGGAGGGAAACTTAGACTAGTCATGCAGAGTTATTTAATGTTTGGACAATCAACCTAAAAGGCAACACCGGGGCAACAAGAAACATCTGTCAGTCACATGTTCAATAGTTTTGCTCACTTGAAAACTGGGTGGGTTCAAACAAAGGGTGGTATGCCCTGAGTAACACATCTAGATGTGAATACCAGGAAATGAGAGCTGAAATTCTGAACACTTATCTCATCTCATCTTTTGATCTTAAACCCTAATGTCCTCAGTGAACAACAAAAACAAAGGAATTTGCCTTACTGTTCCAATACTTTTGGAGGGGACTGTATGTGTAGCATTTTAATACGTTGTGTTTATATAAAGCTGCTACATTGGCCAGGTCTCTCTTGTAAAGGTTTTGATCTCAATGGGACTTCCTGGTAAAATAAAAAAATATATATAAGAACTTCAGGTGATTGTTGTGGGTTTGTTGCTTCCAGTGATTGTCATTCATTGTTAATACGCAGGAAAAGACAGCATTGTATTGATTAGAGGCCAATTATCTGAAATTGTTATGCCTAAGAAAACAAACATGTTTATATAGAAAACACAAACAAAAACATGTGCCACCAAAAATTACAATATCTTTTTAAATTTCTCAAATGAGGCTTTCTTTGGAGCTTGTGTCTATTTCAGAAATTTATATTAACTGGGTTCGATATATGAATGACACTGAATTGTGTGTGTTCTCACATTTCATTAGCCTTACACAGTCTGTGAGCCACTGCTACCTGCTAGTTGTGAATGTGGGCCTATGCATTTATAAATATTTCCAGGGGAAAGAGGTACCCTCTGCCAAAATGGAAAACAGACTTTTTACATAATGAAAATGCCTCAAATGGATTCTGCTGCAACTGCAAAGTAGTGTTTTTGTGTGTATATAAATCAAATTCAATATTAACTTGTTGAATGCACAAAATAATAAATACGTTCTCACCCCAAGGCGTCAAGTATTGATGCTTGATAAAGTGCTGGTATTTGATGCACACGGTACCCTTCAGTGTCTGTATGAAATGCCTTTTTAAGATGTTGTGAAATTGTTGCAGTTTGGTTAGGTTTAGGCACCAAAACTACTTGGTTAGGTTTGTGTTAAATCAAGTACATTACATGACATAACTCAAGTATGTAACGTTGTTAACGTAAAACTTTAAATAACTCAAGAAGGTTTACATTACTACTAGCTACTTGAAAGCTAAGGGTGTCTCATATGGATGCTGAAGGCTACCATGTGTGTCAAATACTGTTACATCTGAGAATGGGCTGAAATTATAAGTAAAATAACCAGAAGAAACAGACCAGACATCACCTTCATCTATGGGTTTTTGTCTATGCTCATTCTCTAATAATGTTTTGAGCACTGCATGGATTTTCAACAACAGCTAGCGGAAGCTACAGTAAAAGCCATCATATGTGTGGGGAATCTTCTCCGGCTTCTTCTGAGCAAATGTCATCATCCAAATCTACTGCAAATAACATTCAGTGGCATTGTCTGTCAGAAAAAGAGAGAATATCCTCTATCCCAGCTTACATTCTTGCTCTGGGCAGATTGGGGGTTCAGCCGAAGACTTACTTAGGGATGTGGACAGCTGAGCTCATTCCGCTGGGCGATGAGTTTCAGATACCGGGATGAGATTGTGGAATAGGACCAAAGTAATCCCAGGTCACCTTCACACAGCATCAATCCCTATAGGCACCAGCCACCCCTTCCTCTACTTCCTCCTCTTCACTCCTTCCTTGTCTCTTCATCTATCTTGTCTTTTTCTTTCGCTCTTCTCAAATCCCTCCATCTCCTTCGAACCGCTCCAAACACACACAAAGTTGCCTTAGCTGGGAAGCCATTCGTGGCTTTGTTATAAGAGAAGAGTTATGTGGTCAAGAATGTACAAATACACTGTCTTATCAGTTCAAATCACAAAGTAGGGTTGTGATAAAGAAAAATGGTCTACTTCCCCCATATTTGAGCCCACACTAATTTGTTGAATTTGACCAAGAGAAACTATGGGCGCTTCACATCAAACTATGTATTAAGGCAGAGAGCAGTAATTAGCTCCAGTGAAGTTGAGAAAGAGGTTCTCAGCCATAAATTGTAAACTTTATGTAAAAATCATACATAAATTGTAAACTATATTTCACTAGAGCTAGAGGTTTCAGAGACGCCTCTTGCTTCTCTGCTAAAGCTAGGCTAGTTATCAACAAACTCACCATTAAAAGAGATTTTTCAATGACAGGAAATTGTAAATGTGATCAAGATAGCTTGTCACGGTTTGACCTGTTCAGTTCTGTGTTTTCAGATTTATTTTTCTGTCTTATTTTGAAATGGTCTGTTTACTCTGTGTTTCAATGGTTTTCGTTCAGTTTGCTTGTCCTGTTCCTGGTTATTTTGAAATAGTTTTCTGTCTGTTGGCACATGTGTCTGCCTGTTTCTTTTTTCAGTTTGTAGTTTGCTGTTTCTGTTGTCAGTAGGTGCTTTCACACTGCCCTATTTTCTGGGATTGTCACGTCAATATGCCAGCTCGCTGCGCTGTATTATTTGATCCGCTTGTGTGCCAGGAATGTTGATAGTAACAGAGCTGGAACGATGTCTGTGTGAAAAGCCACAGAAGTGGCATTACAAGTAAGTGTTTTTTGTTTTGGTTGTTATTTGACAGAACATACAGCTGCGGGATTATGCAGCAATCTTTCGTTCAGCATGAATGAGCGAATGGGGCGTAATGGCGGACATTCTTTTCGCGTTTATTGTGGGATTTCTGAGTGAAAGTGGCTTGTGTTTAGTTTTGATTCCTGTCTGCCTGATTATCCTATGTGTTTCACCTGTTGTTAATTACCCTGCCTGCCTGCCCATGTGTGTGGGTGTGTGCCTATGTCATTATATAAGGCCCTGTAGCCATTGTCAATTCTTCTTGTCAATTTGAACTAATTTATTAAATTAGTCTATACATTTAAATATGTGGTCCAAATGTAGCTTGGCAACATGATGATGGCAATTCAGGCGGCAGAATTGGCACTGCAACTTTGTTAAGCTAGGATAGTGATCTTTCAGAATATATATATATATGTTTTCTTCCATTATGTAATAAACTCAATTATTAAGATGTTGGAGCATCGGTAACTGCAGTTAGATTTTTTTTTTTTCTTTCTGCTGTTTTCATGGTGTAATCATTTTTCTATGGTAAAACAGATTTTGGTCTTAACTGAACAGGGTTTTAGCTTTGGAGGGCAGAACTGTCCTCTTAATATATATACATACATACATACATACATACATACATACATACATACATACATACATACATACATACATACATACATACATACATACATACATACATACATAGTTAATCTACTTTTATATGTTTTATCTTTTATCTATATTTTTGGAACTGTAAATCTAAACTTTTAGCTACAGTATCTTTGATCTGTTGAGAAATGTGTGTTTTTTGTTTTTTAATACTGGCATATTTACTTCAGTGACCTAACTTAAGACATTACATTAAATTTTAGATTACACATGTGAACCCAAGGTTCAACAGGCAGACACAGAGCACATCCATGGAGTGCTGCACTGAGGGTAATGAATACTGTATTACCCAGTGGAGTTGACTACCCTCCCCCTACACAGAAATTCACTCAATCAAAACATGCTTTGTGAGCCTACAGTAAGCAACACTGTATATTTAAAGATGGTAGCAGAACATAAGTTAAGTAAATATTTTATTTACGGACGGCTTTGTGCGTGCAAAGTGTGCATGTTTATTTCTTTAATTTCTTTCTAATGAATGCAGTGAATGCAGTTTCCTTTTTAATTTATATCGGGATAAGAAGGTTGTCGACTTTGTCAAATCTTCATATTGTCTCTGCAAAGCTTGTTTAGCACTTTATTAGTTCAAACTCATTGGCAATTTTCTCTTAACCACACATATCTCACCACTTCTGTGCATCAGCCCAGCAGTGAGGTGGACGGGGGGGATAGCATGCTGTTCTGCCCTCTGGTGTTCATTTCCAGCAACATCCTCTTAATTTTTGAGTCTTACTCTGCTGTGTTGTTCGATATCTGTTTTCTTTTGGAAAAAACATCTAATCTTGTGTGCAGACTTTCCTTTTCCACAGTTGCTTTTTTTGAAGATGAACGTTGATTGATGTTTGTGCATATTGTAAAGGCATCAACATGAAAAATAGATGTTCTGGTGTTGACAAGACAGGGGACAAGAGAAGGCAATTCATTTTACATGTCTACATGAGGCATAAATCCTACATGAAGGTGCTTATCCTGCAGAAAAGGTGCACAGCTGACTTTTGGCAACAAGGTCGAACTGTTGTGAAAGTGTGCCGTGCACACTTCAAAAATGTTTTAACCGTGTCGAGTCTAAAATATGAATAAAGGCACACTTAGGATGATGTGATCTCTGATTCACAGCAAGCTGGTGGAGACTTTTGCATCTGTGAACTTCTGATATAGCAGAAACTCACAGATGCATCTTTTGATCTTGGCAGGGGTTCCTCTGCCTCATGTAGATACTGTAGACATATAGACATTAGGGACAGTAATCCAAAGGACACCTGAGCAGTTTTGACTTTTCCACATGCAAAATGCCCTTTCACCTGTCATATACTTACTTTTGCTTTTTGTAAGAGCCGTCTGAAGTAAGAAGGTACAGCAAAACCTCGAGTGCTGCACAATAAGTGCCATCTTGTTGAAGTTCCGCTGAATGATAAATTAGGATACAGTGAGGCGAGGTGAATAAAGTGAAACAGTCCACTCCGCTCAATGCCACAGTGTCACCCGAATAAGTCATGCAGCTGAAGTGATCTTAGGCTCTTGAACTGAGCTACAAGAGATAGAAAGTTGTCACCCTGTTGCCATGGAAACTACTAATGTGTGTGGTCTGAATTGCGTGTGTCAGACTGAAGAGTAATGATGGAAATATGATTTTGTGAAACGTGTGAAAACTATAAATACAAATAATATTATACAATGTTATTATTATTGTTGTTATCATTATGACCTATATTTTCTAGTGTTGTTTCCTCCATATTTGGGGGAATAATGAAATATGATCTTGAATCAGATCAAAGGACTATACATAACATCTTTCAGCATTGAAAGGTGAAAAATATTTGAATCCAGTTTCAAAATGGTTCATTTAATCTTTCAAAATTATTAATTTTAAAAGGTAAGGATTGTATTGGGGCGGCGCGGTGGTGCTGTGGTTAGCACTGTCGCCTCACAGCAAGAAGGTCAAACCTGTGTGGAGTTTGCATGTTCTCCCCGTGTCTGCGTGGGTTCTCTCCGAGTGCTCCAGCTTCCTCCCACTGTCCAAAGACATGCAGGCTAGGTTAATTGGTGTTTCTAAAATTGTTCTTAGGTGTGAGTGTGACTAGTTGTTTGTCTATGTGTGGCCCTGCGATGGACTGGCGACCTGTCCAGGGTGTACCCCGCCTTTCGCCCGATGTAAGCTGGGGTTGGCTCCAGCCCCCCTGCGACCCTGTAGGATAAGCACTTGATGATGGATGGATGGATTGTATTGGACAACTGTTAGACAACAGAATGAAGGAAAAACATTAAATGAATTTGCATACTTTAATTTTTATAAGGGTAATAAGGATATCTCCAAACCTGCACTGTAACATTAAACTGCTGATTTATTGGACTAAAAGTGTCATTATGCTCATTTTCAGGTTCATAATTTAATTTGGGGATTTTACCAGAATTGGCTTACATTGTTTATTGTTAAAAAACAACATATTTTTGGATGTCACTGTGTGTGCTGCACCTCAGTGAGTTTCTCCACAAGTGTTTTTGAGTGTGTGCCACACTAGCCACTAGGTGAGCATAATGATGTGTGTTACAAAGTAACGCATATAGTTTACAAAAGTAAAGACTGGACTACAATCCAGCTGTTTTCAGGCAGTTCAGGAGCAGAGTTTTCTGTGAGTATCTCCCTTTGGGATGGAATTTTGACTTTTTCACTCTGCAAACCTATTAAATGCACTAAAAATATATACATGTAACATAATAAAGGTGAGGGGAAAAGGCAAAAAGCATAATATGACCACTTTAATATTTTAAGTCATATATCTCACACTGCATGTGACTGTATGACATAAGTGTTACGAAGAAGCTAACAGTCAAAAGTTGCCAATAGTCTCAGATCCATGGCACCAGATGCAACAAATGTTCCTGATGTGACAAATAAAGAAATAAGAACAAAAAGTAGGACATGTTTTAAAAACTAGAACATGGGAGAGGTGAAGTGATTCAGCACAAACAGTATCATAATCCTGCTCAGTTAACCATGTACCAACCCTGCTACCAGAAAAACCACACACCACAGCAGCAAGAGGTTAAAAAGGACTCTTTCTGAGTAGCAGCTTCAGGTTCAAATCACAAATATGTAACAAATTGCAGTGGAAATTAATAGTATAGATAATCTTGACATAAAGGCAAACATCTATTCCCAGGGCACTGATATCTTGTATTTTACAATCATTTCAGGTTAATTACATTTACAGTTTACTTCCTGAGCTTCCTCTATTTTCACTGGTTTCTAATGCGAGTCTGCAGCTATGAGCTCAAAGGCTGTTTGTCACAAGCGTTACTGGGAGTTTGCTGAGCCAGCCTTGGATGCTGCTGGAACCATGATGGACCTCTTGGAGTGTGTTCCATTGAGTCGGCTGCCTTTCAAAACCGCCACATGCTCCGTCACTGATTGTCCACTCTTCGTCTCACATGACTGAATCCAGAAACACATTCAAAACCAGAGTGGAGGTCAGAACATTTTGTGATTCAAACATCATATATTCTGCATTTTGGCAACTTTACATTTTTGTCAGAGAGCTATAACTTCCATCTCTTTGCTCATCTCCATTTCTCTGCCACATTCATGTCATGTGTTACTATTATATCCATTTTCTGAAATGTTAAAACTGGTCCCATCAACCTCAAGTGGTAATTACTGTACAACTGGGAATCTTAAAGCTCTGATGTGTCTGACGTGGTGCTTAATAATGTCTGAAAGCAAACAAACACAGAGTCCTCATGTCAACTCCAGTCCGCCATTCAAGCTAAATAGACACTAATTTTCAAGCTATTTTACCCCCACTTACCCGACTGCCTATATTACATCTGCTAGACAACTCATTCAGTATGAAAATTAGACTTGTTATTATGCTGTGTTCGTGTCATGTAGAATGGATAGAAGCAATGGGAAAGATTCCCATGGAAACGACAGCTCCAAATGGTGATTGCCAGTATTACTAACAGTGAGTGTAGTTTAACGATCAAAACCGCAATAAAAACTGGAAGAGTGTACTCAGTTGAGTGCAGATCTTTGCCAGGTGTGTCTGGCACCATGTGGGTGGGAAACAAGGAGTGCAGGCTTTGTGTTCAGTGTTAATGCATGAGGGTAGTGGAATGAAGGGGAGAAAGTTTTCTGTAAAGTATAGTGTAAGTTTTCTTATATAGATGTATGTAATGTTTTATATAATATCTGTGTTTGTGTAGTTGGCCTATAGTCTCAGTTTTCTTTAGGATGCATGACAGTGTTATTGCATTGTAACCTGTGTTCATCTAACTTTATAAACTTGACCTGAAATTAAACATTATTTAAATATTTATTTATTACATTTTTTTTTTTACTCCGTTGTCTCTGTGATAATTTTCTCGAGATCTCGTGGTAACGAAAATTTTCTCATGATCTTGAGATAATAAAACAGTAGTTCAACACCACGGTCTGTTTAATGTAGGGGCTGGCAGGTATCTTAATGGTAATTTCAGTAAGGTTACTGAGTTACTGGTTAGCTCAGTTGCTAGAGCACAGGACTCATAGTCTAAAGGTAGCGTGTTTGATACTCATAGAAGGCTGAAATTTTATCTTTTTCTTAATCCTCTTCAACAAAGTTCTTATGAAGACACTGTTTCATATGCTCACAATAAAGCACATGCTGGACTGTGTGCATCCCCGCGATTGGTCCACATCCATCAACCTATGGACTTTTTATTCACCCATCATTTCTAGGCAGAGGAAATTCCTGCGCTTCTCATTCAGGGGAATCCATTTAATGTTACACATTTCCCGACAGCTATTTCAAGAACCTTTGAAATATCCGTCGGGAAATGTGTGATTGGATTCCCCTGAATCTCTTCGTAACAACTTTGTTGAAGAGGATAATAAAAACACACAAAAGAAAAGTCACTGAGAGCAGGTCAAACACACAAATGTTGGATTACAAGTCCTGCGCTCTACCAACTGAGCTAACCAGTGACACTGAAACACATTTTTTGAAATTCTCCTAAATGCACCTGCTGACTGCTGCCGACCCTTGTAATCAGCTATGGTCTCAAGATCACGAGAAAATTATCCCGTTATCACAGGAAAACAACATTCGTTATCTCAAGATCACAAGAAAATTATCCTGTTATCACATGAAAACAACATTCGTTATTTCGAGATCAAAAGAAAATTATCCCGTTATCACATGAAAACAACATTCGTTATTTCGAGATCAAAAGAAAATTATCCCGTTATCACAGGAAAACAACATTCGTTATCTCGATATCAAAAGAAAAATATCCAGTTATCTCGGGAAAACAACCGTTGTTATCTCAAGATCACAAGATAATTATCCCGTTATCACAGAAAAAGGGAGTAAAAAATTATATGATTTTCTGACTTGTCCAGGCGACACATAAAACTAAACATCAGTTGTCTTAAGAGTGCCTCCCAAGTTGGCACTCTAGTAGACACAAACAAATGACTAGCTCTATGCCACCTAGGGACATGAAGAAGCAGCCTCATTGCATCATTATATGCTACCTTAAGCCCGTGCATACTCTTTTTCTTATAGTTAGACCACAACTGAGCAGTATATAGCGGTGTAATGTAGGTTCTAAACAGAGAGCACTTCACACGGTCAGAACACATAAACATAAACATTAAATAAAATAGGAGACATGATTCCTCCTTGTCAATCAATCCTGCAACAGACACAATTGCCGATTTGATTTAATTTTTGTGTCAGCACATTTATTTATCCATTGCTGCCAGGGTTTAAAAAGAATTTCAAAAAGGCTTCTGAAATTCTTCATTTCAGAACAAAACAAAAGGTTTTTGACTTGAAATGATGAGTTGATATGAATGGACTGCTGAAAGCACACTTACCTCATCAAATTAAATTTCTAAAGAAATGTGATCAATTAGACCCACCCAGCATGATTTGTTTAAAACTCTACAGTGATCCATCTGATCCCTTTGAGATTTTGTAGTTTGAAGAAAAATACATGATGGAAACTTGCTGCATGTCTTTAACATATGTTAAGTCAAACAACCCTAGTTCTCAGCTCGGTAGGTTGTTCAGCTATGACGCGTTCACATGTTCTTGCCCCTCATTTGACAATTTTTGCCTTATTCTTTCAGCTCGGCTGTGTGTTGGCGTTTCAACAGTAAATGCCATGGGCACTGAGTAAGTGGTCATTCAACTTCAAATTCAAATTCAAATTCTGATTCATTTATTTAATACACTCAAAAATGTTCTGAACATGAAAACCCCATTCATGACATAAAAAGTGCTAAAATAGTGGTGGAAAGACTGTGGCTCAACCACGGCTTGAGTTCCCAATATTAATAAAACACACCCACATTACTAAATAGCCAAAAAGTGGGCGGTACGTGACCAGTCTCTATAATATAATAAAAAAAGAAATGCAACCTAAATTTATAATAAACAACTTCTTGTTAAACTTAATATATCAACATACATGCTCAGAATATTTAGCCTTACATGAAAAGAAACATAAAAATAAATTTTATTTTATCGGCTGTAACAGGATATATGAAACAAACTTGGGAGCAAATGATGTCGGTGATGTCATTTTCCAGGAGAACTGATTGATCAGAAAGCGTTAATATCTTATCTCAAAGATAATAACTGCTCTGGGGCAGGTATGGCGTTACCATAGCGTTACAAGAAGTGAACCACCATTGTAGGGTTCAACGTAATGTCCCTAACAAATCCTGCTTCGTAGTACAGGCCTTTAGGACAATGTGTCAAATGAACAACTGAGAAAATGTAAATCAAATTGTGTGAACTGTCAAGTTAACTTGACTAATTTTCTCAACTCATGAGATTTTGAAGTAATTATTCAACCAAAGTACAGTTAACTCACATTTTTTAGGCTGCAGGGGGACCGACCATACATACACCACCAGTGTTTGAAATGCTTGCTTTGGTCTTGCTTGGCCCTTAACAAACTCGTTAAAACCTCACAACCAATAATTGCCTGGGCTCTGACAAATCATTATGTATTATAACTGGTCCTGCAGCTGTCAGCATGCTATTGTGTAGTACCACAGATTAGCATAAACCTTAAATATAGGCTAATTAATACTTCTAATCTCCATATTTCTGTTTATTTGGTGCTTATTTAAAAAAAGATACAGTTCATTTAAACATAAATGAAAAAATAAAAAAAAAAGTTTTTGTAAGACTTTGAGAACAACAGTGAATTATTGGGCTGTGATTGTTTAATGAACAGTGCCAACAGTGTCAGCCTTCCTCTGCAGGCGATCACTCCTAATGATTCTTTGCCAGTCAGCTCTGGAAAAATCCTCTGTGCGAGGATTTTTCCATTCGGTGCTTCAGTTCAGATTAGTTCCTCAAAGTTCAGCTGTCAAGTGTGTAGTCTAGCGCTAACAATCCTTCTTGCTTCGTTTTGTAGTTTACCTTTTTAAAACTCAAACAGTGTTTCCATTCTTAGTATTAAAGTTCCAACATTAGATGTTATTGCAGTCCATGTTTAGACTGAGTCATCCAACAGGCCCAGCAATAAGCCCTCAACAACTCCAACTCACTTCACACTTCAGACTTCAGACTTCCTCCTCTGTCTACGCACATATGTATATACATGCAGTTCACACTATTACACTTCTTGCTCATCATTCCAAAAATAGGACAAACAAACCCATCGATTTTAGCATGCAGACTGTTTAGTGCTGCAACAGAAAAACAGGAGAAATGAGCACCACATGATGTACTAAAATGTACAATTCAATACATAAATATAATGATACATTTATTTAAACACTCAGACTTTGAAATTGACAAGAAGTTAAAGTATGTTGAAGTAGCATTTTCCCCTTTCATTTCCTGAGGACTGTCTACAGGTAGAGCAAAGTCCGCCTTTTTTAGGTATTATGTATGGGCTAAGCCAAAGATGTTTAGGGGGTAACATGATCAGCGTGAAAGGCAAAAAGTGAAGACATTCACGCAGCTAAGTTTGTCATCACCTCTGCTTTGGTTATTCAAAGTTTGCAGTTTTTTAAATTGCTGTTTTTGTGTTTTAGCCAGAGCCAATTGATGCCATAACGTACAATGAATGTGTTACCTATTTGCATATATGTCCTCAAAAAAGCTGTCTTTCTTTTTGTTAACACACTAGACATTGTTTCCCAAGGGAGAAAACTCAAATTTTTCTCCATCTTTAGCCACCATTAAGTTTAACAGCTCTAAACTTTGAATATATCCACAGTGTGGAGTGGAGAGCTGTTCTGACTGACTGCCTGATTACACAACGCTGCTAATCAGTGTTGAAACATCTGTTAACACGGGGGCATATTGGATGCACAAACTGCTCAAAACAGACAAGTCATACAAACACTGAGTTCCAGTTCATTAAGCATGCTGTTACCTACTGGAAAAAAAATCCCATTTTATAATACTCTGTAATCAGAATCAGATAAGAGGATTTAATGGAATGAAGGTTAACTTGACTAAAACAAAGATCATACTTCTGTTAGGCATCAAATTAAGGTTGAGGATGACAACAAAATTCATAAACACTGGGCTATAGTGTATATACATTATGTGTTTTACCTTGTAACATGAGCTCTGTACTGTATTTTAACTATATAATGGAGCTCTGCTGTGTGGATACAGTAAGACCAGTTTTCCTTTTCAGCCACCAGATGTTGCTCTTTGACAAGATTTAAGCTTCACGGCGCTCACAGCTGTCACGCCAACTATCATGTTTTGTCTTAGTATTTACTGCACTATTTGTCAATCTCTTCAACAGGGGATTTACAAAATTAAGAAGAAAATTAAAGAATATATTTATTTTTATGTTTATTTGTGTCATGTTGTTGTAAGTAAATGTATCTTTGTTCTGGAAGCGCTCATAATGCACACTGTAGAAACAAAGTTCCCTGTGGGCAACAACAATCTGTCTCTCTCTCATTACTTTCATGAATTTTCCCCACGATTTAGTTCTTGTCTTTGATATTTTTTACTTCAATTGACAGAAAATTATTCCCATGAAACAATATACAATGCTAAGAGAAAAATCACCCTTTGCTTCACCTGCTTTCATCTCGTGAACATAAATTATATATAACCTGTGATGAGCTGACGTATCTTCTTTCACTTGCAGCCAAAAAGCTTGAAAGCCCATGATACAGAAAAATGACAGGCAAGTACCTAAAACTCACATATACATAAGCTATTCTCTCGTTCTATGATTCAAATATGCAATTCTTTTGCGACCATCCATCTAGAAATTGAAATGTTTACTCAACATAAATGAACCGTTATGAGGCAAAGAGCTCCCCGCTGTGCTTTCTATTCATGCCTACATTTCCAAGCCCGACGTTTCCTGTAGGAAAGTGCTCAAAGTCTTTTTAGAAAGTCATCAGAATCCCTCCATGTGGTTATACGAGTATCATACACTCTTATTCTGAGACCTTGACTGGATTCTTGCATCAGGTTTCCATGACAACTCAAGTTGAAGGGTTGATGAAGAATGGGCAGCAGGAGCTGCAGCAGATGATGTCAGTCTTTAAGGATTGCTTCAACCCAAACTAGAAAATGTTCAAATTGAGTAAGTGATTTAAGAAAGATGGAACTAAAAATGAAGGTCTTTATAAATTCGACCGAGCTGGATGATAATTTCCCAAGGTTCTGTTCTATCTATTATTCAGCCAGCCTCCTTTAAAAATGTCCAGTATTTCATTCCTCACACTGTTATTTTTACTGTTTGCTGTTCAGTCGTGACAGAAGTCCAATAATTGTTTATTTGCTTTCTCTCTCCACTTGGTAACGCATTGCTGCAGACAGTGCATCACACAAATCGTCTGTCTGAAGGCAGCTGAGGAGTAAAGATGGACCACATTTGCTTTTTTAATTGAGAAGAATAAGTGATGGTTATTAAAACTACCAGAAAAATGTGGAAAAAGCATTTTTGGTTTACTGTCATTAATAACTGTAGAGTATGTAGAGAATAGAACACATTGCATTCTGGGTGCCCCATTGAAAAATTCAAGGTTTTTTATTTCTCATTAGACAATGGAATGCATTTAGCTTCCTCCATGCTACACTCACAGACAATGCATAAAAGGATTGGATGACTTGTGTCATCAACTTGTGTGATGAAAAGAAGATTAAACTCAACGTGCCCTTGTTCTAACTCAAAAAGTTGATTACAAGATACAAGAAGATCTTGCTATAGCTTGTTTACATGGACATACCAAAAACTCAATTACATTTGCTCAGCTTTATACCTTTATGCCCCACGTCACATGCCACACATGCACACAATGTAATATCAGCTTTTGTAATTATATGCAAACAGACTTTGTGGGAGTAAGGTTAGTGCAAACGTTAGTGGTATAGTAATGATAGTCTCTGTCCAGCTATTTGAGAATCACCAGGGTTTGATTGTTTTATGGATCTGTTGAACAAACCACGTTATTGGAGTGAAAGCTCAGTATTTTGCTGGAATCAAATCAGACTAAAACTCTGTGTATTAGTACTTTAAGGTGCTCTGGATAAAAGCTTCCTCCACGTAGTTTTATATTTAATCAAAATCTAAATGTCAAGTGAATACAGAAACCCGGTTATGGAGATTTTTCCTTGACATTCAAGTGTATTCTGACTGCTTTTAAGCACTTGGCTTTCGATGAAAACTAAAACTAAGTGAGCTCTAATACTTTGCTCTAGGCTTGTGTAATAATAGAGGATGTTCCTATTTCCATTTAGATGGATGATTTTTCTAGCGGTCTGAACTTAAAGTTAAAGTTCTTAAAATGTAAATCAAAACCAAATCCTATTATCAGTTAGCAAGGCAATTAATGTAGTCTTAGTACAGTAAGAGAGAAACTTGAATTTAGAATGTTCATGCTTGTACTTTTCTGTATAATTGTGAAACTAATGTTGAAAAATGTTATGTTTCTTTTGCTCCCTCTTCGTCGTGCTGCACACACACACACACAGGTGTGTGGTACACTGAAATGTGTTGAACAAGAAAATAGCTCAACAATAATAGCGCTAGTTATAAAATATAATGTATAAGATGGATAAAAGGTCCATCCATCCATCCATCGTCAACCGCTTATCCTGCGTACAGGGTCGCGGGGTGGAAAAAAGGTGACGCAGGCTTATCGCTATGGTTGAGCACATGCACCATGTTCAATGCTGAATCCTTATCACAGAGGCCCGGTTTGAATCCAGTGCCTGTCTTCTCCTCTCTCTCACCTCACTCATTTCCATTCTCTGCTCACCTGTTCTATCAGAAATAAAAAGGCAACAAAAATTAAGATTATATGGTGACTATTCACAATTATTTGAGTGTTTCAAGAACCACATCACATTACATTTAAAATAAATCTGAATTTGCCTTTCACAAACCCTGGACACTGTACAGTGTAAGAAAGGATTTGAGGCAGAGATTCTGCAGATTCCATAGATTTGACTAAAAGTTCCATAATAACTTGCACTGGGGTCTGTCGTCATTTATGCATCTCCCTGTTTGTCAACAGAGTTTCAAGTTCAAGTTTCTTTTATTACCACACAGCCAAGCTGGTGGAATGAGTTTTGACTGGTAACTGAGTCACCTTTGGTAACAGTTTCCCTGTAATTGTCATTACAGGATGGTCAATGTGAGCATATTAGCATCCTGACATTCGCATTTAGCTGCAGAGAGCCGCATGGCCTTAGACTGTTTCAATGAGCAGAGATAATACAAGTATTTTTTGACATAGTGCACAATGGGAAGGTTGAGGAAAATGTTGCACGTTTAGCGATTAAACCCGCTGTGACATAATTTTAAAGGGGTGGAGTCTAGACACTGCTGGAGGTGGTGAAGGGGTGAAGAGCAATGGCTGAAGATCTGGATGGATAAGATGAGGAGTGAGACTTCTGATGGGCTCACTGGAAGAACTAACTGGGAGGACTGGTTGTGATGCAGTCTGGAGGTGAATGGGGTGGAGGGGGGTTGCATCGATCTGAAACTGACCTGAAGCTAACAGCAGCAGATAAAAGAACAACTTTGACAGCAACAGAATGACTGGCTCACAGAGGTCGCGGCAAAATCAGATTGGATTAACTGAAAGAGTGAATGCCCTAAGTCAGCTGATTGAGTTGTAAGTGGGGACAGACACAGTCAGCGAGGGAGATTAATTAATAAATAGAGTAAGCATGAAGATGGTCTGTCTTCCTGATTGAATTTACGCTAAGCTCTATTAGTCTTGTAGCAGTAAGTAATGTTAGCCTATTTAGCAAGAAGCCTATGGATTCCTTCAGCTGTCACATTAACCATGATTGCCACATTGTAGTGCTCCCTCGAGAGTATAGCTTGATGAGTCCAGTAGCTCTGTCTTCCTAATTTACAACGTTAAACATAGAACCAGTGGCCCCAGAGAAATCTTATTCCTACTGCATATTTGTATATGGATGGTTGGACAATAAAGTTCTCTTGAGTCTAATCTGCATATTAAGATGAGATCACACTGCAGGCACACTCAAAATAAGGAGAATGCTTGTTATTACCAGGCGTAAATGCAGGGGCCCTGAGATCATTATGCAGATAAAGTATCCAGATGCAAATTGCATCTTAACACCAGGTGGAAATTGGGTCAATGTGTGTAAATGAAACAACTTACATGTACCAGGCTGGTAAACAAAACTAAAAAAAACACTAGTACATAATGACTTTAAATTCCCGTTCACATGTCTTAGGTTACCTCCATTATGGCCTCTAAAAATGCTTTTGCATAACAGGTAGGTTCTGTAGGTGATCTATACAAGTGCAAGGAAAAATACAATTTATTTTCCTTGAATTTCCATTCAAAAGCCAACATTACATTTCAAGAAGAAACAAGCAAATTAAAGAAAATTTAGGAGGTGGATCTGTCGTTTGCATCCATGCTGCCCACTCATTATGCCAGGCTGCCAGCTCTTCTATATATCACAGTAATTCATTAGATGAGCGAGGCGTGTCCTCCATAGTAATATGCCTATACTGGCCACTGTGATCGGAGTTATTACCAAATATTACTCAATGACACCCAACCTCATTCAGCAAACATACAGAGCTAAAGCTCCAAAAAATTAAATTAAATAAGGACATCGGGTTAACCAGCCCTTTCCCCGTGTGTTTGATACTTACTCACACAATCTCATTTGCCAGCCAGGCTATAAATGCCACTAAGTGGACAATATTCAGAGAGCCTCTATCACATCTCATTATTTTATTAACCTAAAGCAGACCAATCTGACACCTCAGTGTATTTGTCTGTCTGTCTGTCCTTCTTTGTGGCTTGTCCTCCTCTTTGCTTTTCCCTGTTTAAACAGAGAGAGTCACGATCTTGGTTGCCACAGTGCTGTTCGTCAGTCCCCAGGAGCTTTGAGGTATCTTGTGGTGATCAATCTTTATCCATTAAGCTTTCCAGAGTGGTGTTATGAGTAATAAACCAAACGTGTTCTTACAAACATGTGCACAATTTAGAAGGGAGGAAAAAAAACATTTTCTAAAATCACAACTGAGAAAGAAAAGTCCCAAATCCTCACCAGAAAAGAGACAACACTGGTTGTTCGTCCAAGTGCTTAAAACTGCTTCTATCTGTTTTCCTAACAACCTAGCTCTTTTGATCATGTGACTGTCTTCTTGACCGATTGTCCTCGAATGACTCTCTAAAGAGCAGTCAGAAGCAAAAGAAGTGCGGCGTTATTCTTGATGACGTTAACACAGAGGAAGACACAGAGAGGCTGTGCTCAGCTGTGAAAGTTAAAGCAGAAATCCCCAGCGTTACTGAAGGCCAAATGACTGTGTGAATTTTGACTGCAAAGACGAATGAATAATTTTTCATTGATCATCATTATCCAAGACAACAATCATACTGGGACTTTATTCACATCCCTTCTGTGTGCCTGAGGAGGATGTTGAAAAAAATTATATTGCACACAAGTGGAATTGCTAAGCTGCTTCATATGATGTTAAGAGATGGTTGTTTTAACATAGCACATTATTTATTTCACAAGTAAATCATTCTAGGTTAATTACAAACTGATTTGTACTGCATTTTTGCTTGCAATGTCACGAGTCTGTCTGTGTTTGCAATTATTTTTGCCATATCTGCTTTGTGTTCTGATTGTTGTTTCAGTCTGTTTGTGGTTCCATGTCTTGTGTTTCCTCTGCTCTGCATTAGTTCAGTTGTTACAGTTTATGTTTCATTTCCCGTTTTCTTATCTTATTTGTTGCTGTGTCTTGGTTCATGTCTTAAGTCCTGGTCCTGTGCTCCTGTCCTGATTTCTGTCCTTTTGGTAGTTCATGTATTCTGTGTTCTGTTTCAGTTATCTTGGTCTGAGTATCTGTCTATTTAGTCTGTTCTCCTGTCTTATTTTGAAATGGTCTGTGTAGGGTGTTTGTCATGTGCTTGGTTTTGGATTTGGTCTGTATGTTGGTCTGTTCTGTCCATGTACTTGTTTGTCCTCTCTGTATTTCGAGAACGGTTTGTAAAGGTGTTTGTCTTGA
Source organism: Micropterus dolomieu (assembly GCF_021292245.1). Taxonomy (NCBI): domain Eukaryota; kingdom Metazoa; phylum Chordata; class Actinopteri; order Centrarchiformes; family Centrarchidae; genus Micropterus; species Micropterus dolomieu. The sequence goes on along the minus strand of NC_060150.1, from coordinate 44,509,426 downwards.
GTTTGTTCCTGTCTGTTAATGGTTTTGTATGTGTGTGCTCTGTCAGACTGGTCCGTGTCTCAGTGTCATGTTCTGTTTCCTGTTTTAGTTTGAAGTTGTCTGCAACTTAGCCTACATCATCCTGCAACAGGAAATACAGCCTAGAGCACTAAATGTATATTCATCCAAAAAATGTATCTGAAAATTGTCACGGTTACCTAACAAATGCACAATATGCTGTACTCCTGTCTGAGTAATGTTTGAGAAAAAATACAGTATTCAGCTGTTTCAGGAAATGAGTTAACCTAAAATTAAATTATATATATCCGTGAGCTGTTTTTTATAATAATAATTCCAGATGGCATATCTTCAGATCAACACAGTGTGTGCTGCTCAACCTGCAGTGAAGAAGCAAAGGCATGGAAAAAGCCACAGACTATGCTGTGAGGTGAAATTGTCCCGGCAGGCAAATGGCTATTAACTGCTAAGTGTGAACAAGGCAATACAGAACACACGTATGCTGAAACATTGTTGGATTTACCACTGCTGAAGTTTAGTGAAAAACAAATTACCTCTGATGTGTTCAAATTAAAACTGCCAGTGGTACTTGAGTCAAATGAACAGTTGCTGAAGTTGTTGTCTTCTGGGCATACCTTGTGATTTATGTGATACTTTCTTTCCAACATATTATATTTAGTGGTGGGGAGCGAGGGAATGATGGCACAGTGTAACCCTTGGAAAGTGAAAGAAATGAGTGTTGGTGTGGGTCTCTATCAAACATAATTATAGAGCTGCAACAGGGGTGGATGCTTTGTGCCATTTGCTGCTTTTATGAAACAGCCTTATCCGATGCCATTAACTTTTCAGACTAAGCAATAAGCTGAAAATGTGCTTGGGAACCATATGTACCCAAAAACAATATAAATCTGAACCCAAACATACTGCAGTACTACTTTAATCCAGCTCTAAACTGATGCACAGACCTTTAATCTCATTGATGTTGTGTTGTGTGCCTCCTGCTCTGTGCCTCTAAAAACATCCAATTGTATTTGGTGTCATGAACCGTATTACCAATACAGTCATTGCTCTGATTGCAGGAAATTTCCTTAATCCGTGCATTTGTTGTCTTTCACCGAACCGGTTTTGTTGAGAAATGCAACAAACTCCTATTCCTCTAACCCTTAATATGTGCCGTGTTATCGGTCAGGGACTTTGAGCTAAAAGGTTGCTGCGTCATTTGTTCTGAAATATAGTGAATTAGTTATCTCTGGAGAGATCAATTCTAACAATAATAATTACCTGTGGAAGAGTCCAGTCAGGACATGACATGGTTCCATTTGGGCCATTTTCTCCCATAGCAGGGGTTGATCATACTGCTGTGTGGTTAAGTGAAATTGCTTGAATAATTTAGCTGATTTATGTGGTTTTAGGAACTTTAATGCCTTCTCTGTCTACATCAAGTTGCATGTAGGTGAGTTTGCAGTAGGTTCTGTAGGATCTGTGTAGGTGTATTTACTTTAGCCTGTGGAATGGAAAATGAACAATGCTTGCACAGAGGATAGTTATTCCAAATGCTTCAGTTTCAGAGACTGTATGAAATCGCTGGAAAGCACATGGGTGTGCAATACTGGACCAGAGCTTTATAGTGACTTTCAGCTCATTGTTTGTCTGTCCTGCTGCAACTTCACTGTTTTGGTTCACTCTTACCGCTCTCATAGCTTGGTTTTCAGCTGCAGCAGACAGATGTTTTTAGAGAAAAAGCTCCAACTGTACACTACACGGAGAGCAGCAAACAGCAGGCAGACACAGTGGAGCATTTACCAGCTAAATGTGATTAGTACTGGACTTACATTCATCATGAACATGGCTCCAAAGAAATGCTAATGTTGCTTCGTAACTGCTGGATGTGTATATGTTCCCAAGGGGCCAAAAAATCAGGTAATGCAGGTTTAAGGTGCTTTCAGACAGCAAATGTTGCCGCCACCTCCTCTATTGTTTTCAACATAATCCTGACCATTGTGGGTGGCAGCAGGGATGAGGGAGAGAGTGGCTGCTGCTCCCGTCAATGTTCATGCCTATTTGCCAGTGCTATTGGACTTATGGTTTAACTTTTCCAACTTGCCATCTCGGCCTGCTGTGTGACCATGGCAACCCCAGAAACCATACTGAGGGAAATAAAACAGAAAATGATTTCCCTGAATTATACATCTCTTCACCAGCAGTGAACAAAGAAGAGAAACGTATTGGAGCAACATCAACTTCAGAGTTTGGTTACCTGGTCTGGGACAACAATGTTTTATCATCAACAGTTACCAAAACTTTACTCTTCTTTAATGGCTGAGTGCTAGTCATTATTTAGTTTGGAGTGGGGATAAAAACAGAGGTGTTTCTGTCTGTACCTGTGCACAGCTGGAACATGGAGTAAGTGCTTTTCCCTGCATGATAGATAGTCCAAGCAGGAGTTGGATAAAGTCCGTCACCACTGTAGAAATATAATCGTTTTTTGCACTGAAATTCAGGTCGTTGGTGTGTATATGCATAGAAAATACCTTCCTTTTAGTTGTATCTTGAAGTTGGATATTTTTCAAATTAAATTGAAGTTAAACCCTTAAGATAAGCAAGATTTAAGGTTACTTTTAGCAATTGTCTGATGCAACAACTTTTTTAGCTGTCGCAATTTTTACTTTTTACTTGGGATGTTATTTCATCGAGACAACAAAGAGTGACATTTAGGAGGACATTACCAGTCTAAACCAAATAGAACGGTGTAGAAATACTGATTAAGTTTCTATTAATACAGAACTTTTTACACCTATATTAATAAAACACAGTTACAAATATATTGCAACTATTATGTAAGTAATCAGATTTAAATATATTCAAGCACATGTGTGTCTGCATTTTTGGATATAACATGATGAATAGAATCCATAGCACACGGGAGATTGATTGCTGAATTTGTGGTGGAAGAACTAAACCTTTGGAATACATAAATGAGAAAATAGAAGCTGCAGCACACGGTGGTTGAGATAAAATCCCAAAGCTCAATTTTTCCAGTCAATTTCTGCTCCCATTTTGACATACCTGGCAGCTTCTCATCTGCACTCAATGGTGCAAAATGAGGTAACTGGATAAGTAATTCTACTGCAGAGCCAGGTAAAGTCATTCAGCCATTTGTTCACAGTAATGGGTTCCCACTCTCATTGAAGTAGCTCTGTCTGTTTGCAAGGATAGACCTGATAATGAGTCAAAATTAATTACTTTTAAATTAAATTATGGATATTTTGCTGTCTTAGGCAATGTCAGTGGCACCATTGAGTAAGATGAGGCTTTTCATAGTGTCAGAATTTAGCCCACCATACGTACATATTACATACAGGATATACCTCTATTTCAAATACAACAAATGCTGTGAAGAAACTACAACAACATTGAGAGCAAATAAGGACTGTAGGACAGTCTGACAACCATTGTAAAATTAAATTTGTGACTGATGATCCCAAATCCTGAACAGGGCAATAAATTATACTTAGATAATGTGAATAATTGTTATGCAGAGCACTCCTTTGTCCGCTTTGGTTCAAGGTGATCTCATATGAGACAAAGTTGCCAGACTACAAATCTGTACAAATGTAACCCATTGCTGCAAATTAAAATTAAAGTGTGTATGCACCGTGTATGTGCTTGAAAGGTTGAGTTGGCCTTTGGTTTTTTCATTTTCCAGTGTGTATTCATGTGTCTGCGTGGGCATGTGTGTGCCCTTAAGGTCAAATTGACCAATTTCTAGTGTGTCCACAGTATGTGTGGCTCTCTTTAATGAAGCCTGATTTCCTGCTGTTGAGTCAAAGCTAAAAACAGTACAAATTCACTCTAGCTGCAGCATAGAGAGGACATTTTAGAGCCAGTATGTTAGGGAGAAATAAAACAACATTCTCTCCATATTCTTCCATTGCCTCAAATTGGAAATTAAAAGTCAAACTTGTATGTATGTTCTGCCTTTTCTATCCATGTAGGTGCGAAGCCAAGCAAGTAAGCAAGAAACTACAATGCAGTATTATGGCCACTGTTAGGAAAGGAATGGGTTATTATAACTTTTTCCTCATAAAATAACAATTTTACAAGAAAAGCTTGAGAAAACAATATTGGAATATCTCATGAATAAAGAAGTGCGAGTTTATGAGAAAAGGGTTGCTTCAAGAACAAATTTCATATGTTATGCTTAAATTAGGTTGATTTCTGACCCTTTCTGACTGTTCTGTTTGATCGGACTTGTTTTTAAATGGTTTCTTTCGATATTACAGGAGAAATTACTTCCTAGGATGAGGACCTAATGGTTAGTTGGCGAATGTAGTTCAAATCAAATCCACAAGCATAATGTACGCAGGACCTCAGTACAACCCAGGCATCTTCTTATTAAACTGCTAAAAGTGAAACTATGGACTTAAGTCAAAAGTAGAATCACTCACAGACAGAGGCAAGCACACACCTTTTGAGATATATTTACTTCAACACATTTGTCATCATGAATAATACATTTCCTGAGTGAATATGTACAAATAAGAATAGAGTAGTTTCAGCATACTATTCGCAGCTGCTGCTTTCTCATAAGCTGTTCTCCAAACACAACTTTTAAAGGATATTAGATATAAGTAACAAATAAAATGTACTGAAAACATGAAAAGTTTTTCAAGAGTAATATTTGTCAGAAAAAGAAATCAAAGGATTTTTAATAATGAACATTATGGCAAATGTAGGGTAAATCCAATCTCTGATTTGCTATCCCAGCCCTAAGTGTACAAGTGATTATTCATGTAATCAAAGCTGCTCAACGTGCTTCAACACTTTGCTTGAAGTAGGAGACAGTCTCTTTATGAATGTGTTCTCCTATGTTTGGCTCTTAAAGCATTCTCAAATGTAATTCTTGTCCCAAAGAATGAAAAATTAATAATCTTATTTAGTATTGGAATTTTATTAACCACAACAGTGACCCTCTCTGGCATTACACAGGACACATGAATGCCCAGAGAACAATTCAGCGATTGATCAGTCGAGAATTCTAGTTCAAGGGTTCAGCTCGAAAATAAGTTTTAAAATCAGGCATTCAGGCATAACAGCTTTTTTCCCAGTTCGTTTCTGTGTTACAGAAGTGCTACTACCCATGGAAAGTACAGATATGCTTAATCTATCAAACATGATCATGAAATGTGGGATTTTCAACTAGGTGGAAATGCAGAAAATCTAAATTTTTGCGTTTATTATAGATAGGATAGTGGATAGGGAAATGAGGGAGAGAAAGAGGGATGACATGCTGCAAAGGGCGGCACGCTGGATTCAAATCTAAAATCTCCATCTTTCCTGGATAATTCAACACAAAAATATTGCCAGGCGCAAAATAACAACCATCCGTGACAATGCAGAAAATCTCAGCACAAATGAAAACAAACAAGTTATCTAATAGCCAGTAAAATATCCAAACTTTGTGCTCTTGTCTGCTTTCTTGGTAAATAGCCCTGTATACTCTTAAAAGTAAAAGTCTCTGTTTTTATCTTTCCCAGCAGCCACAGGATTGACACCTCCGCAGAGAAGTTTAGGGAGTTTTTGCTGTTCATTATGCAAAAACCTTTTGCAGAAACATATCCCAGGAAAATACTCCAGTAGAACATGCCATTTTAACTGCCCCTTAAGCACAGGTTTGATATCTCAGCATCAGCACTGAGATAGATGAGATTTTGTCCGTCCTGTCATATTTAATATTATTAATATTTCCGTAAAACTTCAATTAATAGCCGAGTCCCAAATAGCCACCTATCCCGTTTACTGGCCTGGTGTGGGAACACATTTTAACAAATAAACGCTTGCTTCAATTTAACGCCTGGTCAAGTTCTTTGGATGTATAAAACCTCTTAAACCCCGCGGGGTCGCCTGCTTTAGCTGCTTCTAAGCTGCTTAGATTAATACAAATATTTTAATACAAATATTTGAACGTATTATCAATATGTCCGTATGAACATGCTACAAATCGTTAGATTCTCCACAATTCAATAGTTCAGTTCATTTAGGGGAAACAACAAGCCCCAAAGTCTAATTCTTTACCTGTGTGTACCTGTAAATCTAAGATTTACAGGGGCAACCTGCCTGGTCCAAGAGAGCCCAAATGTGTCTTTTCCTTGATTATTTATCTGCCTTTAGTCTGTAAGGGTCCATGCATCAAAAGAATCAAAACAGCTTTTCATAAAAAGTATTTCAAGTTGTGAATCCTGTTCAAACACACCTGTTTTGACATCCTGCTAACTTCCTTTAAAATTTAAACAGATCCTCACAGTAAAACTTTCAATGTCTTAAATCTTTCTGCTTGTCTCACTCCCTTTTTGCATTCATGTGAAGGGTTCAGTGCATTAAGAGCTTTCCTTGTCAGTCTGAACTACCCCTAACCAGAAGTGTGGGTACCAGACAACAGTGGTTAGAGAATTACCAGTAAAGTAAGTAAAGTAAAAGTCCTGCACTCAAAAGCCTACTAAAAGTACAGAAGTATTATCAGTAAAATGTTATTAAAGTATCAGTAGTAAAAGTGTTTAGAAATGCTTTGTACATTAGGGATTATAATTACTTAAGTACTTTAATTGTTTAATGGAGCCCCAAAATTCATATTCTCTCAAGGTGGAGTGGTCTACACAGCTGAAAAGGGGTCTTTATGCGAAGTAACAGGGGTGGTGATGGAGCAGTGAATAAGACGCATGCCTGGGTTCAACTTCCCACTATGACACGTCCACCAATGTGTCCCTGAGCAAGACACTAAACCCCTAGTTGCTCCAGAGGCATGCAACCTCTGACATAAATAACAATTGTAGAAACATAAATAGCAATTGTAAATGTCTGCATCACCCATCAATTTGGTTATTTATATTTTTTCCAAAAAAGTCTGTTTTGACAGCTGACAATTGTTCAGACATTTCAGCTGAGATTTAATTGTCACAATACAGCAATTTACAATTGTCTGATCACTATAGTCAAGCATAGCTGTTGTCAGCAAGAATGCTGTTGTTCCAGTTGATCATACTCTATCCTCCTCCTGTCCTCAGGAGCTTGGACTGTGGAGCTGAGCTTGCTAAATTCAAACTCCCAAGAGGATGGGTCTGAACTTGGTCTCTGTTTTGAGAAAGTCCTTGAGTCACTTTCTTCATTCTCTCTCGTACTGTGTTTCTCTCCGTGGTGCTGAAACAGTTGAACTCGTTCTCTCTTGCTGCTTCTAAATTGAATACGCACAAGAACAAATTAATTAATTAAATGTATATCTGTAAAACCACTACTAACTCTGTGATGAGAACAAACACTGTACATCTGTGCAAGAAGTTCATGGAGTAGAAATGAAAATAATCTTAAAGGCCCCAGAGGCATGAAGAGCTCAGGATGACATCATTATGTCCTTGGTACTCCTGAATCAGCCCAAAATGAATAGCAAATCCTATTAAAATTTGAAGGTAAGAATTACGTGTGTGCTAATGTTTCATGAATAAAGCCAAAATCTTTCTCTTCATGCAGCTGAAGCGCAATTCATGGATCCATATTGTGCATCTGCATCTATCTCTCACTCTATAACCCCAGTCCCAAAATAGTGTTATTTTGCCCTGTGGCCAGTTGGAGTGATTTTCTATTTGACCTTTAAGGGGAAGACAAAGAGTAGTGCAGTCCGCCTTCCTTTAATCAAGGAATGCACAAAGATCAAGTGTTTTTTACCCTCCATAAGCTTGGAAAAGGTCAGCCATGCCGTTATCCTGTGTTTTTGAAAGGAAACACTATATATCTGCATCAAACAGAAGTCGCTTTCATGTACCCTATACCTTTACAATAATAAAGGATTGTCTTGCAGGCCAATTTTAATTTAAGTTCAGGATACACATTAAAATTTCAGGTGTAGACATATCAGTACGGTCAGACTTGTGGTGCATCACAAGTCACTAATAAAGTATTCTCGCAGCCCTTTTCAGCTTCTGATTTAAATGCTTAACAGCATACATTCCTTAAGTCCTGGAGGCCTTTTAAGTTACAAAAGACACTGTCAGAGCTGTATACAGTGAATTTCTGTACACAGAAATGATTTCTATCATTCCATCGATCATTTCAACATGCTACGACAGAGTGCCATAAATCTGTCGCTGTGATTTCCACTGTTGTTCATAGCTTTCTGTAAAGCGTCGATCCAGCAGATTGCCATTAGTGCTGATTGCTGTTTAGTTTTATTCCACACCCGCATGGTTCGTTTCCTGGAAGGGTGCTAGCTACGCTTGGTCTGATGCCATTTTTAGGAGGACATTTTTCAAGAGGAGTGTGAAAAGTGTTGGTGCAGGAACTAAAGGTGTAAAATTGAGAATAGTTATGTTGCGGCATATTGCAGCTTTGAGTGGAATACGGGGTTATAACAAGGAACTATAAATTGATCATTATATCAGGAATTTAATTATGTTGTTTGTGTTTGTCATTGAACTAACAGAATTACTGACCACTTGCTTAGACATAAAAGGTCGTCTTTAGGTAGGTATTATAGGTAAAACGTTGCAAATCTCCTCTAGTGTTATCTTATCTGCATCACAAAAGAAAAGTGAATTAAAGGTTAAGTTGAAAGGGTAGATCTCTGTAGGCATTTACATGTTAGATATGAAGGTTTTGATTGTTTTTATCCATGCACATGCTCTACACCTTTACCATGGTAACAGCCTTTAACAGGTATTTCATCGAGAGGAGAAGCAGCCTTGACTGTGGTTTCCTTTTGTGCTCATATAATCACAGTATCTCCCCCTGATGCATTAGGCTGATTAATTTCTCAAGATTCTGAATTAGAAGAAGCAGTTTTCCCACAGAAACCATAGCTAGTAGTGAACTATATATTATAATAATAAATCTTTAATCTTGGTCAACACTTATTACTCCTACAGGTACTTTAAAAGGAATGATTGGCAGTACCAGCACAATTACAAGAGAGTTGCTGTAATGACTAATGGCTGTTTACTTCTTTGTGTTTTGTAGTATTGTTTATTAAATAGGTTTTAAATGCACTTGGTCTAAGACTTAGAGCGTTGAGTGGTTTTTGGTGTGTTAAAGACTGTTCTTCTGTTTAAACTGTAAATGTTTAGTTGTGAGGTTGGCTTGTACTTTCAATCCTTTTTGTTACAGAGTTCATATTATGCATCTTGGCTTCAACCTGATCACTCCCCACAACCATATAACATGCTAACAAAGCATAGATTGGGAGTGATGGGGATAAACCTTGCCTCCAAGCTATTTTAACAAATTTTTTGTATGTGGCAAGGTGGTAAAGTTAATGATATATAAATTTCACTGTCTCAATCCCCAGTCTGTGCTGTGCTGAGTTAAGTAGTGAAAAATTCAATGATCATCAAGCCACATTATCTATTTACTGTATATTACTCTCATTTTTGAAAAGTTACTAAAAAATAAACAAGCTTTGGCTTATGATGACAATTTTGCAAAATTAGTTTGGGGTAAGTATGTTTTCTTACCCATATCAGCAAACCCCCTTTACTTCTTCATGTAAAGAAAGAAAATGAGAAATATGCAGCATTGCTTTTACAGAGGACTAACAGAAAGCATCCTGACTGGAAACATAACTAACATGGGATGTGCACGGCCCAGGACCATAGGGCTCTGCCGCGGGTGATTAAAACTGCTCAGAAGATCATTGGTTCCCACCTCCAAAGCATCAGTGATATCGGTGAGGATACTGAAGGACAGTACTCATCCAGCCACAGCCTGTTCACCCTGCTGCCTTCTGGATAAGAGATATAGAAGCTGGGGCACCATCAAACTGCAGAGCAGCTTTTCCCCCAAGCTATCAGACTTTTAAGTTCTAATTCATACTCAGCACTGCTCCATTGATCATAGTTTATTTCTGTTTACCATTTTTTTTACAATTGATTCTATTTTAATTAGTTCTGGGCAACGATTAAAAATTTTACTGGGGATTAATCACATGATTTTCTTGTGATTAATCGCAATTAATCAATTCTAAAGAACTGTATTGCGCAATTTTTATTTAAATGCACTGCTAAATACACAAAAGTGCAATAACATGTGGTTTGGAAAACACATTAAACAAATAAGCTGCTTTTACCAGCAGTATTCGATTTACATTACAGTCCCTTTTCTTGTAAATCTCAACTTAACCATTAATGTAATCAAATCAAATATTAAACCAAAGCTATTTGCCACTGCCAGGGCATTACCTTGTATCTAGCTTGTTAAAACAAGTTACCATCAGAATCCAGTTTTCTTGGGGAGTTTTTCTGAACAGGTATCAGCAGAAACATTTTTCTCTCATCAGGGAGTAGCGAAAACAGTGAGTCTATGTTCAGTAGGCCTATCAACTTTCCCTGTTAGTGAGGTGAAGTGGTGGAGCATAAGGTGTAGCGACAAGTGGGTGCGTTCCTGTGAAACTGTCGCGGTGGTGCTCGCCTCACACACACGTTGAATTGTCTTCAACTTTTTGTACGCAAAGCGGTGTACAAATCATTTGGAAGAGAGACTGATCCTCGCTGTTGGTGAGTTTACAGAATCTAAATAGTTATCAGGACATCAACAGGAGGGAATTCACAGGGCAGAGCATCCCTGCAAAACTAGGCGGCGTGCTGTTCTCCCCATGCACGTGCAGAGGGGGGTGCAATGGGTGCTTGAGCACCTGCCCTTTTGCCCTTTGATGCCCAAAGTGCCCTTTTGTCAATGACAAATTTAATTAATTAATTTTTACATTTGTAAAGGTCCTTTTGTGAAGGCCTGCCGAATCAAACTATTAGTAAAATGAATTAATAATAATTTCGCAGTAAATAAAATGACCCACATTATGACCTTTCACCTGATGATCTCATCCGTGACGAGCTCTGACTACAGGACACCTGCGATTCCGCCGGTAAGATGGGTTTGCCGCAATGTGCTTGTTGTGGGTTGTTGGATGTATTTTACAAGAAACACGCAAAGAGAGCAGCACAGTAGTTGTATATTGCTGTGTGTCGCCTGTAGAAGTAACATTAGCTGCCGACTAAAACTGTGCCGACAGCTAACGTTACTTTTGCACACAGATAAACAAAGGTGCTCTGTTCACTTCGTTCTTGCTCTTTGAGGGAGAAAAGTTTCACGGGCGTCGCGAGGTATTGTATTTTTTATGTCATTGGATTAAAAACCTTTCACTTGAACTAGGATTATTACAATAACTTAATAAAAAACGTAGTGTGCCTTAAAATAATTATAACAACTTTGGTAAAACAGGTTTATTACTTATTCCTCCGAATTATAGCCTACTTATCAGCCCTTTTTAAAACGATCATTTAAATCAGAACAGTAAAAAATGAAGAAGAAATGGCCCTATATAGATTTCAGACAAAGGTATGAAATGTTAATGTGAAAGGTAAATGCTGCTCTGTCATGGTTATTATGGGCCAACAGAATGAACACACACACATCTTTTTAGATTTATGATTGGACATATAGTCAATCAAAATCCAAATATATCTCAGATTCACAATGCAATATATAAAATCATTATCACAATATTGCCTATACACACACACACACACACACACACACACACACACACACACCTGTCTATAGATTTGTCTCCCTTCCCAGATTATTTCCCACAGTTTTTTGAACCTGGTATCTTATTTCCTCTACCTGCGGCTCTCGGTGTGCAGCAGTCTCTGTGAGCATCTCCCTCTTATTTTCTCATAGCAGTCAGCCTTGGCAGCAGCTGCAGCTACAGCAGGTCAGTCATAGTGAGCCGGTCCCAAATACTGTCAGCAATCTTTACATCTTGTCATGGTCACATATTTGTTTCATCAGCTAATATATATCCTGTTTGTTATAATATCTCTAGTTACAGATCACTTCCAGTAGTATCAGCAGCAACAAAGCAGCAGCAGCAGCATCCCCAGCAACCCCTCAACAGAAACTGTTCCCTGTAAGTTATGTCAGCCCACCGTGTTTTAAAGCTAGATCTGGGTATTCCCTGTGTTTCTTTTTCAAAACTGTGTTTCACAGCATTTGTTGATGTATCGATACGGAAGCATCTGTATACGCATATAATCAAGGAATACATAACAATATATTTCTGTATGGATATTTTGAGAACAGCCCTATTTAAATCCTTGTTCCATGTGCCCCTGTTATTCTTTGAGCACCTGCCCTTCCATAGGTCTCTGCACGGCCCTGGTTCTCCCACACTCTGCAGCCAAGAAGTCTGCCGAAGCCTCCCTCCGCTGCTTGTTTGGGTGGGTGATTTGCAAGCTGATCAACATCCTACCCCTCCTGTTACCCATGGTTTGACTGTATGTGTATTCAGAGCCAGTGAGCAATGGATTTTCAAAATAATAATTTAAAAACAAAACTGTGTTAATGTGGAATCGGAGTGTGGAATTGGAGTATGTTAACTATCAACGCTAGGCATTGTTTAATACAATTTAACATCCTACATAGACTTCACTACTAACGTATTCTCAGAGGTGTCCCTAGTGTGTAAGAAATGTTGTCAGAGGTACTTCATAGCTATGCCTTGCTTGAATCAAATACCTCTTCTTTTGAAGCTACTCAAAATTCTGATAATTCCAGACCTATTTTGATCGTTCTTGGAACTTCTGAGGATTTACAGTAAGTAAACTGCAAACTACTTAGCAGTGACTCCTGTCCCATGGCATACTTAATACAAATAAGCTCATACTAATGTTGTAACATTGTGGTTTAGATTGTATGTGTATCTATTATGTATTTAATAAAGAAGCATTATATTTGTTAGGTTTAACACCCAAGAGCGGACACATACTCGATGGTGGAAGTCTTTAATGACAATAGTTAAGCTGATAGGGGGATGCAGGGCTGACAATGGCAGGAGGCGGGCAGGCAGATGGGTGGTGGAGATGGCTGAGCGAAGATGGTCTGAGTAGAAGATGTGGGCAGTTGCTGGGAACATGTGAGATGCCGGCACTGGAACACTTGAGCACAGGAAAAATGTGGAGGCAACAGTCACAAAAACACTACAGGTTTCACTGAAGAAAATATTTTAGGCTGAGAGCTGCGTTACCACTGAGCAGTAAAAATCTGGCAATGAATGACAGGAGACCAAAAGAATTTAAGCCAGAAGGCTTGATGAGTAGATCGCCAGCAGGTGTGTGGAGGAGAACCAGGCGCCACAAAACAAAATATATGCCCACAACACAAACACACACAGACACACAAGGGGAGATTGAAGGGAAAAACACAGCAGAAACACAGAACACAGCTTGAGTCACGGACGAACCATGACAATATTATATTACATTGTTATGTGTGACTACAATGATGGTACTTAACAATAGAAATATTTGAAACAGAGGTAACTGCACTTTTCTGTCTGATTGCTTGGTTTCAAAGCAAGTGTCACATAACAGCAATCATATTGTTGTTTTTATTTGTCTGATATTATCAGAGTTTTAAACCCTGCCTGTCTTTTGTTTGCTGAAGCTCTAAATCAGCTGTTGGTGGACTTGTCGCTCATTACAATCTAAGAGTTTCTGATTGATGACCAAAGATTTAAACACATTTCTTTCACAACTGTCTGGGACAGCACAAAATCGGAGCCAGAGAGATTTATTCCCCAGGACAATAACATTCAACTGAATTCTGACAGTGACAGATAGCTAGAGGAGGTTTCTGAGGACTCAAATATCAACTGTATTATGAATTATCTGCAGTCTATGAGAATTGCAATAATCCAGAAAACTGCATGAGTTCTTAGAGCCAGACAGAAGATAGAAGAGAAAAAACTCCTGATCTCTCAGACATTAAAATGCAGAGGCAGTATATGTTGCTATATTTGGGTGTGCTTGGAGCATAGTGAGCATAGTAACGGACAGCCAAGAAGGGGGATTTGCTGCAGGGGATATGGCAGTGCAGCAATATTTTTCTGTATATAATAATTTCATAATTACAGTACGATGAGTGGATAATTAATGGAGTGAGTACTTTTTACTCACTCCTGGAATGTATGTTTTGTTGAAATAGTCACTACATAATTACTTAAGTGATAACATTAACAATATATTATTTCCTGCAGTTAGTTAACAAAATTTTGCAAATGTTGAAAAAAACACATGCATAATGTGAATAATAATTGCTTATTGTATTATTTAATGGCACTAACTACCTTTTTTTTACCACTAATTACCTCACAATTGCCAAATATACAAAGAGCTCGTTACCACACTGAGTGCTATTCAGCCTCCCATAACTTAATTCATGTTTGGTCTTTATACTGAAATCGATTATTCCCATGAAAGTGACCTTTCACTGCAGGTTATCCATCTTTATCATCACTGACATCTGTTAATCCAAAAAATATTTTCTCTTGAGACAGCACTCTGTGTTGAAACAGGCTAATTAGGGCTGAATATTGATTTGTCATTAGCAACAATGTTGCTAGTTTTTATTTTGAGGCAAGATTTTTAGCCTGTTTACTGCAAGAAGCTGATACTAATTGATATGACAGTCGATATTTTGTGAGCAAATTAAGCAAGTTGCTGATTTACCAACGAGGTTGTTAGAGAGCTGGAGATGCATTTTATCACCAAATCTATAATCAGATCTTTAATGGCATGCTCTCAACGTGACATGTATGAGTTTGTTTAACACTGTAAAGCATGGTGATATGGAAACATATAGAAAAGGTTTCTTCGGGACACAACGCAATCCATTCACTGGTTTCTTGGTCAGCAGCTTTAATGAACATAGCCTAGTATAATCTTTCATTAATTTCCAGCCAAATTCATTTGTAAGACAGCCAGTGCTGAAAAGTAAGCTTTTCATGTAGCTTTGTTTTTTTTTTTTATCCATCCAACTCTACATGCTTGACTTTACACTCATGAAAGTCAGAGCAGAATGAAAGCACTATCTGTCAAATATCCCTTTTCTGAAAGATGTAGAGAAGTGTGATCAGGTGGTGAGGTAAATGCACTTTTTGTCATTGCAGTTATATTTATACAGATGTTATAAAATACCATCAGTTAAAAAAGAGCAGACCTTGAAACTTGGCAGATATTACACTATCAAGTTAGTTAAAGTTGGCATGCAAGAAAACCTTGAAACAACTTGACTTTCACACTGAGACATGATTATGTCACCTCTTATGCAGTTCCCTGAGTGGCATCTTCAGGTTCATTTTGAGTGGATAACTGGCTTTTAATCTA
>NC_060150.1:44483662-44494206 GCF_021292245.1 Micropterus dolomieu | reverse complement strand
TGGTTTTTCCTCCTTTTTATCAGTTTTCTGCTTTTTCCCTTGGTTTCCTGTTCTCTGCCCGCCTCTCTGTGTTTTCTCCCCCGTGTGCTCTCTCTCCTCTGCTCCTGAGCCCAGCCAACTACCTGCACCTGCAACCCATCATCCACCTCGTCAGCCTGCCACACCTGCCAGTAATCAACCTCATCCCAGCCTGTATTTCAACCCCGGTTCTCCACACCATCCTTGCTTGATCGTCGTTGCTCCATACCTGGTGCCACTCCTGTGTTCAGGCTTCCTCGTTTCTTGCTTTTTCAAACTTACCCTGTGCCCTGTCATTGTCTCCCCCTAACCTTGTCTCTCTGTCCGTCTCCCCCCCAGGTACACTCACCCTCGTCCTCCGTTCGGCTGGGCTCATCTACTGGCCCACTCCCCTTCGGACCTCCCTCTCGGCGTCCTCCCTGTTCCCGTGCCTCTCCTCGCTTCCTCGGCCCGTGTTCCCCGGCTCCCTGGCCCCCTGTCTCCTTGGTTCCCCGTGCCAGTATTTCCCCGACGTCCTCCTCTCCCTCCACTCCAGTCCCTCTCACCCCTTTTCCCCCAATAAACCTCCTTCCCTCTGAGTGCAGCATTTGGGTCCTCTCTGTCCACACACCACACCTCGTAACACTAGTATAATCTTTCATTAATTTCCAGCCAAATTCATTTGTAAGACAGCCAGTGCTGAAAAGTAAGCTTTTCATGTAGCTTTGTTTTTGTTTTTTATCCATCCAACTCTACATGCTTGACTTTACACTCATGAAAGTCAGAGCAGAATGAAAGCACTATCTGTCAAATATCCCTTTTCTGAAAGATGTAGAGAAGTGTGATCAGGTGGTGAGGTAAATGCACTTTTTGTCATTGCAGTTATATTTATACAGATGTTATAAAATACCATCAGTTAAAAAAGAGCAGACCTTGAAACTTGGCAGATATTACACTATCAAGTTAGTTAAAGTTGGCATGCAAGAAAACCTTGAAACAACTTGACTTTCACACTGAGACATGATTATGTCACCTCTTATGCAGTTCCCTGAGTGGCATCTTCAGGTTCATTTTGAGTGGATAACTGGCTTTTAATCTAATATCTTTCAACAGAGGCTCAGCAATGTGAGCACAGCTAAATGTATTGGATGATAACGAAACAGTTAGAGAGCGGGACTGAATATTATAAATGAGATTGTTGCCACACTTTATAACAGTTAGACCGCAGTAAGTAACTTTACTGTAGTGAATAGGTCTTCCTCTGTGTTGATGTCCTGCATGTTGCATTATTGTATATTATGAGGGTCACGTTAGTTAGCATGACTGAGACCGGTGAAGAAGCTTTGTACCTGAGTATAGGTAAAATAACAATAAATGTAAATTGTTACAAAGCAAAAAGGGTGAATCCATGCTAACTTAAGCTAGCTGCCCATGCCTTGCATCACTAGGCAAGTATAATAGGCACATTTGCTTTGTACCGTTACATCATTTCTTGCAGACTAAAATCAACACTTTGACATAATAACAGTGTTCCACAGGATAGTAATATGGATCGTGTTAGCTGGTAATGTGCAAAGTCTTTTGTATTTTGCACCGGATAACATTAGCAACTGGTCAGCGTTAGCCGGCGAGCTAATCTTATCTAACAACGTTGACAACAGTCAACTAAAGCACAAAATTACAATATGTTTCGCAGTAAGGTTAGTTTACCTGTCCAACAGGGTGAAAGCCAACTCTGTGTCAGTTTTGTCGGTTCCAAAACAAAGTGGTGGTGTTTTTGTGACTCAAGCCGCTCACCCTGTTTTCTCCCAATGTTGATTTGATTCTCGTTTGTCCTGACGGGCTTCAGCACATACAACTTTATTGTTGGTTTTTATCCTCACATGGAGTTTGTGTTGGAGTTTGTGTTGAAGTGGCGCTGGGAGCTAGTTGTTTTATGGTGTTAGGGGACTGCACTTAGTTGTGGTGATGTGGCTGTGGTCAGAGAGAGACTCTGGAGTGCGCATGCAGCTACAACTCGACCCAATACCTTCACATAAGAAGCAGAATAGTGGCTGTTGCAAGCAACAGAGAAAACAGGCGTGTGGTTCATCACTCAGCGAGATTACAGCCCATTGACAAAAAGGAAGTAAAAAAGTGATTAATTACTAAGTGATTTCCCTGTTAGATGGAAAACTAAGCTATCTAATCTATCTAAAAGCATGTTAAAACCCTGTAATTTGTTGCAGCAAGTATCTTACATCCAAATATTTTTTATTTGCTCATTCATGTTCAACAAGGCAAGCCTGGCTCCTCCTTCCACCTTGAGTGAGCGGATAGGACAGAAAACTACCAGGAGTGTTCAGGGGAGTGTATCTGTGTGTGTGCGTGCCTGGTATAATAGCAGAGAGAGAGAGAGGAGGGGAAGACCGCAGTAGCTTACTAAGTGATGATCTGCCTGCACTCGCACAGTGAGCTGGTATGCTCTGATCTCTCAGCATCCCATGTTCCCGCTCACTGTTTCAGTCTCACACATTCTACTTTTTGCTTTCTGCTTCACTCCTTCCACTTATCTTCCTCACATCTTTTTTAGGCAACATTTATTTTAACTTCTTACTACACTGTGATTTTCTCAAGCGTGGAGAGATAAGAGGAGAGCAGTGGGGTTGTTTTTGACTGAGAGTAACAACAGCAACAGATGTTAAATAAAATTGCCTTTCTTGGTGCGAAGGAACACCGGCTAAGATTTTTTTCATTCCCTCTCAAGGGTGCCAAGGTTGTCCTGCAGATAATGAGGATGACTGAGAAGCGCACACGTTGAGATTTTAACACCGACAACGCAGATGGACAAATAACAACGGAAAAAGAAGAATTGACACGACAAGGAATTTAAAACGAGAAATTATGAACACCACAGAACACCATGGATTGCTCCAAGGCAACCATAACAGGAGCCAAACCTCAGGCATTTTGCCACTTAACAAAGACTTATCAGCTGAGGAGCAGGACTCACCAGCAGGATGCTACGAACAACTGCTGATTTCCACAGAGGTTTTCCTCACTCTGGGCATCATCAGCCTGCTGGAGAACATCTTGGTTGTCGCTGCTATAGTCAAAAACAAGAACCTTCACTCCCCAATGTACTTTTTCATCTGTAGCCTCGCGGTTGCTGACATGCTTGTTAGTGTCTCCAATGCCTCTGAAACTATTGTTATAGCTCTGATCAATGGGGGCAGCCTAACCATCCCAGTTACGTTGATCAAAAACATGGACAATGTGTTTGACTCTATGATCTGTAGCTCCCTCTTGGCATCTATCTGCAGCTTGCTGGCCATCGCCGTGGATCGTTACATCACAATCTTCTATGCGCTACGATACCACAACATTGTCACCCTGCGAAGAGCAATGTTGGTCATCAGCAGCATCTGGATGTGCTGCATTGTTTCCGGCATCCTGTTTATCATCTACTCAGAGAGCACCACTGTGCTCATCTGTCTCATCACCATGTTCTTCACCATGCTGGTGCTCATGGCATCGCTCTACGTTCACATGTTCCTGCTGGCACGTTTGCACATGAAGCGGATCGCAGCGCTGCCGGGCAACGCGCCTATCCATCAGCGAGCCAACATGAAGGGTGCCATCACCCTCACCATCCTACTTGGGGTGTTCGTGGTGTGTTGGGCACCCTTTTTCCTCCACCTCATCCTCATGATCACCTGCCCAAGGAACCCCTACTGCACATGTTTCATGTCCCACTTCAACATGTACCTCATCCTCATCATGTGCAACTCTGTCATTGACCCCATCATCTATGCCTTTCGCAGCCAAGAGATGAGAAAAACCTTTAAAGAGATTTTCTGCTGCTCTCATGCTCTCTTGTGTGTGTAAGCAGATTTTTTTAGTGTCAGCAGAGCCATGTCCCTGACGGCCACAATGCAAACAAAATGAAACTTGCCCAACAAGGTTTTTGAGGTTTTGAGATGTAATCATTGTGGACTGATGTGGCTCTGTGCTCTCGCAATTACTTGTAAATGTTTGATAAGCAGGGCGCTCGCCTGTGGTTTTGTGAGTCAATTTGTCGAAGAGGTAGGTTTACAAATCCCTTGTAAAAATGAGTATTATTGTGTAGACAAATGCTATTTTGCTTTGTAGTAAATGCTGTTCTGAAGTGCAATTTAAAGTAAGTGTTAACAGCATGTATACAATTAATACACATGCTCAATCTGTGGTGCATTTACAAATGCTTTCTCTTTCTCTGTCTGAAATCTTATCTATCTACCACCCTTTTCTTGCTGTTCACTGTAAAAAAAAAAAAAAAAAAAAATCTAAAATACCATGGTTGTCTCTACGAAACTGTATAGATTAGGACACTTAAATGTCACAGCTGGCAAAACATAGAATCTAAATGCCACAGTGCATGTACTCTATATGACATACTGGATATCTTGCACAGATATTAACATAGTATGACAGACTACCTCCATGTTTGAGAGTGTAATCCATCTCATAACAGAAAGGGTATTTGCACATCGCAAGCAAGGATACGTATATCTCTAGGATATACTTTTGTTTTGCATTACAGTGAATGTAAAGAAATAGCTAACAGTTACTTTTCATGAGATAAAATGATGAGATAAAAGAGGTTACACCTCACTGATTACCCTCGAGTAAATATCCTGTTAAGCTATAGTGTGCTTTTATGATTTTCAGCAAGTTTGAAATTTTATTCCTTTGTTAAAAGGATAAGAGCACTGAGAAACTAAACTCTTCTGGAAACAACAGCACAAAAATACCTAATTTCCGCTCTTTGCTGACCGCTGCTTATAATAGCCCACTCAACGTAGTAACCACAGACCGTTTTCTGATGGTTTTGCACAATATTTATTGAGATCCAAAATGCAGTTTGGTACAGATGTAAAATCCCTCACTGAATTAAAAGGGTAAAGACATAAAAGGCTACATATTTACAGTAAGAGTAAATAAATATATACCATCAGTACAGAATGTACTAAAACAAATTACACAAAAGATCAAGGAGCATAACTTTGAACTGTCAAAATCAGGAAAAATATTAGTCAGCGTATTTCTCAGGCACAAAAGATGGCACTTTCTGGTTGAGAATTTTTATTTATTTATTTATTTACACCTACAGAGAAATGGGAAAACAATTCAGGGTGGCCTAGAACATTTCTTCTAGTGTGTATTCCAATTTGTTTGGCTCCATTATGGCGCGTTTACACCCTACCTGATCAGGGATGAAGTTTTTGTAGATCCCTACCTCTGATTACCCCTTTGAGTCAGGGCAGCAGAAAAGAGAGTTTTTATTCCAGAGATTAAGAGAAAGTCATTTTAATGTGAGCACATCATGATTTTCATCTGAGCAAATCGCTAAAACAGACTCTTCACAGACCTACTGTCAGTCCACTCGGACTCATGATACTGTATCTTTTTAATCAAAGCTCTTTGTGGTTTGTGGATATTTGTGTAAATTTGCTCATGTGGGTTGTTCTCACTCTCAGCATGTACATGTCATAATATAGAGATCTATTTTTCATCATGTTTCTGCAACAGATTTTACTGAATGTATTTTTATGTGTATGTGTTGTGTAACTTATTGCTTTCTATCCTTGCCTTAAATATGTTTCACTGTGATGTAAAGAGCAACGATATCCTCTGTGACAGTATTTCAGAAACTGATTGAACTAAATTGAGTCTTTATATGTAGGTAAATGCTATTTTTAATATTGCCTTATTTATTTATGCCTTTTTAAACTTGAAGTGCATATCTAAGCTCATAAAATACACAAGAAAACTGATGTAAACAGTTTTTTTCTGTTTAAAGCTTCGCCTGGAATTTGATTCATGTGTGCTGATATGAAGGTGTTTGCTTGACTACCGTATCCTCTGTGAATCACTGCTGCCAAAGTAACTTCAATAAATCAAATTGCCACCTCAGCAACAGCTCTGTTTGTCAGCTTTCCTCTGGAGTGCAGACTTTAAACTTTACCTAGGTTGATTACGTTTTACTTAAGTCACACAATTCCTTAAATTCAGATGTGAAAACAACCTCACAATCAAAAACAACTGGACTTCTTTAAAAAAGTAAAGGAATATATTCTAATATCACTGAAAACGTGCATTCATTCAAGCACAACTGCAATTCACAGCAGGTTTTCACATGAACCTGACCCATAAATGTGGAAATACAGCAGTTTTTTTGCCCTTAGGTGAGAAACTGAAGTTTGTGTGCTAGAAAAATGTCACAAGTCCTTTGATTCTGTATAACTCTGGAAAATAAATTGTATTCAGTATTGCTGTGGGAGCATCAGAGTGAAAAATAGTAATTTAATTTAATTATATCTTAATAGTTTGTTGTAAAGGATTCATAGAATAACTAAATCCTGGATCTGCAAACAACAGGGATGTTTTCAGTTTTTTTAGTAGTACTCTGATGAAAGAACATCCTTTTATCATTAAATCTATGCAAGTTGGTGGGATGGAAACGAAGAGAAGCTGATGAATTGAAGCGGTAATTTCAAGGTTTGAGAAAACCGATATCTTTTTCATATATATACAGTATATAACTGCAAATGCTGCTATAATACAGAAATGCATTCATGTGTGCAAAATAATTCATTTTATACGTTCAGGCAGTAAGCAATATGCCTGTAAAAGGAAACAAATATGAAATCTATTAAGCAGTGACTCAGCATCGGCTGATTGATGATTTCACCAGCACAGTGTGTATACCTCATGCTGCCGTGGTTAGCTGCTGTACTTCACAAAGATTTCACAAGTCAAAGATTCTTTGCGTTAAGAAAATAGGCAGAACAAGAGGGCATCCAGACGGAGTTACAGGTTTGTGTTCCAGTGGGAGTCAAAATGTATTGATGTATTGGATCATGTATTGGATAATCAGGTGGTAGCATGTTTTTTTAAAACAGCGGTGCACCTGTGCTCGGCTTCCTTTGCCTTTGAGGTATTTTGAGCAGAGACACAGCACTCAGCAAACTTCAGTCCCCCTCTGATTTTGCTGAGATTTTTTCTCTAAGCAAGTCCTGTCGAAGTTTTTCATTACCTATATCAACCACTTGCTTTAATAAATTTTTTTCTTATCCAACCTATGTTGTTATTTTCAGTATCTCTCAAGCTCACCTCTTGAGATCCTGGAGCAAGCTTGCCTGGGGGGTTTGTCCACCTAGACAGTGCTCTTAGTACTTTTCTGCAACTAGAGGGCAGGGTATCTCTGCACTATGTTCGGCCACCCCAGCTGCTGGTATAGTCTCCTTTAGGCAACATCTATCTATCATTTCTGCAGGCTTTATTAGAAAAACAGAAGACGGGAAGCATTCTCAACACATCTTGTACATACGGCAGTTAACTTAAGTAGAGGATTTTATTGTAAAATTTCAAACTGTAAGTTAAAGAAGTTACATAAAATAAAATAAGTCAACACTGACTTTTCGGTTCACACAGGACTTTTTCCTTTCACCCCGACGACCTCCCCACACAGACTTTGTTGCTCTTTATACCATGTCACCTGACATTTTTTTCTCTGACATTTAAGCATACAATGGACACGCTTTCTCTGCGCATTATCCAGTCCGGGCTGCTATTGGTGAATGACCTGCACGCAAAATATGAAAGTGTAAAGTTGTGTTATTTGTATGCAAATAGAAGAGACTGGACTATTCATACAGCTCTGACATTCAGAGCTGTATGAAGTGTTTATGGTGGTTCACTGAGATCACAATTCAAACATTTTTGCTAACTTACATGTCTTCTATTTTTCACCAGCGCAATACAGCATGCACGACTTCACAATAACTTCATATATGATGTAGATGAACTTTCTTATCTTCTCTGCTGCATGTCCTTCATTCCTCCCTTGTCAAAACAATGGGTGTTTATTGCAAAGATGTAGATATCAAGATTGTATATAGACCTTAGGGATTAGAAAGCGAGTTGATATAAACAATGTGCCAGCTTCTACTGCGCATCCAGGTAGGAAGCCCAGATAGGAAATCATCATTATATAAATTATCAACGTTAACTGACCCTGACCTCAACGGACTAGGGCAGACCAGTCGTGATGCCCAAATAATATTTATTTGTGTCCTTTGTGAGTTGATTTTCCTACACACATGAAATACCGACATCTAAAATCCTCTTTCTGGTGTAATAGTGATGTAATGCTTTGTCTCTCTGCTCTTCAGACTGTGGGATATCATCTAAATCAGACTTTAAGCCGAACTCCAATAAGCTTGAGCGGTACTACTACCTACTAAAGGAGAGCCTCGCCTGACTGCCTCCCATGTATCAAATACACATTCATTGCTCCACACAGCCAAAGAATCAGCAGATTCTCTGTGAAATGATCAATGCAGTAGTTCTTTTTAGTAGTGAATTATTTTTCCACTTACTTCACAAGTGGAGAAGGTGCTGTATCTTCTTTCTCCTGTGCTACCACTATTTCTTTTTGCATGTGGCCTTTAACGCTGCTTTACCTCTGACTCTCATTGGCTGTCTCTGTCTCTTATCATGCAGGCCTCGGGGGGATTTGTGCACAGAGCTGCATGCATCACATTAGACCATGTTGACTCTACTTCTGCCATCCCCAGCCACAATAAATAATGGAATTTACTTTCAAGTCAGGTCCTCTCTGTTAAGTTCAATTAACACACTCACTTAACAATTGGATTGTTAAAAATGCACACGTAGTGTCTGTAGCAGATCTAAAAATTTTTAGTTATGCATTTTAATAAATTTGTGAGAATTGATACCCAATTATAAAGATTTATAAAATCTAAATTTATTCCTCGTTTCAGGGCACCACCAGAGTTGTTATAATCCTAGAGTCTCCGGACCTCTAGGTAGTTTTGAATAATTATACAATTATTACTAGTGATCAGTTAGTTAATAATCGCTCAATTATCTTAAATCAGTCAGTCAGTCTCATATCTAAAGGGTCAATTCTCTTGGCAGGAACTAGAAATAGGCAACACACACAGGTCTTGATTATATTACAGTGAATTTATTCTCTAACTAGGGTGATAAAAAGATGGTTGGATACAGGGAACATAAACATTTGCTGAACAATGAGCCTGAAGGTTCGGTTGTGGGAAGCATTTGACTCATACGGCATAGAAGAGCTAATGAAAGTAAACTAATGCTATAATTTAGGAGTTGAAATGGACATCTGATCACAGGACTTGTGTTAAGTCTTACTGCTTGTCGACAGTCTGCTTTTGGCCTGTTGCACGGGTCCCACGCTAGCTGCCCGATCCTGGCTTTTTGCTAGGGATTCTCCAGGGTTCTCCGTGTCTGATTGAAAACGCCTCCTCCCTTCTGGCAATTCGGCTGTTTTCAGGTTTCCTTCGTTGTAGCTGGCAAGACCACGTGGCTTGGTCTGACCTCGGTGAAGTTGGCTCGACGAAAAAGGCTTAAAATGGAACTTGGTCGTTCCTGAATTAGTCCAGTGTAACTTAACGGACTGATAACTTTAACAAACAAAAGAAATAAAGAAATTAAAACAAACTGAAGGCAGATCGATGTCGCGGCACTTCAGGTGTGTAGCTTCAGGCGAACAAAAGGCCTGTTTCGCTGGCCGAAGCGTCCAGAGGGCCGAGCAGGGTGGAAGAGCCAACAGCTAAGAGAAGAGAGCGCAGCGAGGTCGCGTGTCGCTCTTTTGTTGTCTGGGGCGTGGTTCCCCAGGGGGCGTCTCAGGTTTCCCAAGGGACTGCCTTTCTAAACTTAATGTTTAAAGAAAAGAAATCTACTTGCACGTATTATAATCAAATATTTTCCACAATCGAACCTCAATGGTCGAACGGTTGTACTGTTCTAGGCATTTGGTAACAGGAAACAATTGTCACATTAGTGGTCAGGATATTTATACATTTAACAGCATTTCTGACGAGGCATGTAACACTTATTTCATCCACTTGGGGGAGCTCAGGTTACATGAGGAAAGCTTGGATTAAATCAAAGATCGTCTCTCCTTAGGAACTGGGAATATTGTTGATTCATCCTTAAATTCAAGCTGGCGATTAAGAGTATAGTAAAACATTCCTTTGTCATCATTTCTAAAGGAATTTTGTAGGAAAGTATTATGAACAAGCATTGATCTTGCTGAAAATCTTGCTGAAAATAAAAACACTGCACAAGTAACTTCTTTTCAGTACTAATATCAACAACAGATAGCAACAACAGTTAACATAACTACTCAAATAGAGGCAAACGTAATCAGGTAACTAAAGATTTAATTAAACTTAATTAAATGCTTTGAGTCTTTGGAGACTGCAGTCCCTTTTAAATTGAAAGTTCGGCTGTCCTGGATTGTGTCACACTTGGGTGAGACAAGGAGTATCCCTTTGATGTGGTAATAAAACAAAGAATAAGGTTAGTTGCCACGGAAACATGTGTGGGGGGCCAGTTTTGATAGGCTGTTCAGGGAAATGCCAATGGCTGGTTCGTGTCCCTTTGTCAGTTTAACAGTCAGGCCCCGCGTTATCAGCTTCGGAATCAAAAAGGTGCCAGTTTTATGGTCGGGATAGCACTTAGAGAAA
>NC_060150.1:44480566-44483562 GCF_021292245.1 Micropterus dolomieu | reverse complement strand
CTGAAAATAAAAACACTGCACAAGTAACTTCTTTTCAGTACTAATATCAACAACAGATAGCAACAACAGTTAACATAACTACTCAAATAGAGGCAAACGTAATCAGGTAACTAAAGATTTAATTAAACTTAATTAAATGCTTTGAGTCTTTGGAGACTGCAGTCCCTTTTAAATTGAAAGTTCGGCTGTCCTGGATTGTGTCACACTTGGGTGAGACAAGGAGTATCCCTTTGATGTGGTAATAAAACAAAGAATAAGGTTAGTTGCCACGGAAACATGTGTGGGGGGCCAGTTTTGATAGGCTGTTCAGGGAAATGCCAATGGCTGGTTCGTGTCCCTTTGTCAGTTTAACAGTCAGGCCCCGCGTTATCAGCTTCGGAATCAAAAAGGTGCCAGTTTTATGGTCGGGATAGCACTTAGAGAAAGCAACTTTGACCCCTCCCCTTCTTCTCTGGGGAGGAGAAAGGAATTTAGAGTAGCTCCAAATTTATTCAATATAAAATGCACAAATCCACACCGTTGTTCACTACATGTCCTTACTTCTAAAATAGCAATTCTCTGGCAGAAATTTGCCATTGCGAGTAGAAAATAATTGCCCTCAATTCTTAATTATGTGAGGGAGGGTTAGTGGAATTTGCTATTATTATTATTAATAAGACATTAATTTTTAGCCATTTGAAGACTGTAGAAATATCAGAAAATATATCAATTGACTTTGTAGTTGAAAAACATCATCAAGTGGCAATGGTGGAATGTAACTAAGTATATATTTACTCAAGTACAAATTCAAGGTAATTGTGCTTTACTTGAGTATTTCCATTTTATGTAACTGCAAATGTTGTACTTTTTACTCCAGTACATTTACCTGACAGTTAAATTTATTGTTCAGACCCTTTCTGTGCAGTGAAAAACATCTATCTCCATATAAGGTGATTTTGAATATGAATTTAAACTGAAGGATGAAGTGTTTTCTTACCTCTTAGGCCAAATAAACTATTTAAACCGCCCTTGGATAAGTTTGAAAAGTTTTAAATGCAGTATTTTCACAATGTAGTGTTAGTACTTCCATTGCTGTCATGCGGTGATTTTACCCATTTGAACTAATATATTTCCTTGAATCTTGTAATATTCCATCCCTTTTCTGACCTGTTTTTTAATCTAATTCATGATTGAATATTACTATTGTGAGTCTGTTTGTGTGTGCGTGAGAGACCGAGAGGGGGAAGCAAATGGGTAATATAGTCACCATAACAACACATGCCTGCAAGATGTCCTCTAATCAACCCTGAGCGGACTAAGAGTTCTTGTTTTTCCTTCTTTTAAAATATACAATCACGCTCTTTATTAGCACTGCTTCAACCTCACAAAGAGCATAAGACCAGAGGCAACAAATAACATACCTGTGAATGTGGGAGGAGAAGAGCACCTATGAGAGAAGATTCAAGCACACCTGGAGCCATTTTAATAGTAGAAGTCCAACACACTTGTTTTGACAGTCAACAAAGCTACTGTTGACACCATCTCATATGTCACAATCCCACAACTTAATCACAGCATTAATTTATTAATTAATTAATTAGAATGCCACTGCAAAGCTGTATAGGTTGTCTGTACAAGAAGCTTATCATGACACATATTTATATTTATTGTTAGGCAGTGACCACTAGTAGCAAAAGTAATTCTGCAAAAGGAGGAAGTCAAGTGAGGTTGTGTAAAGAGCGACAAAGTCTGTGTAGAGAGAAAGCTGGGGTGGATGGATGGTCAAACAGACGACTTTCACCCAGGGGACTGCTGTTTGAGTCCCATTTGAAACCAAAAGTCAAGTTGTAGTTAAGTTACGTCACGACTTTGAACATTAAAATGACGAATGTTTTTGTCGAGGGAGTCTGGTGACGGCTGTTTGTAGTTAAACTTAAAGGATTTCACTCTTTAAAAAATGTCTATCCCTGTAGGGATCTTTTCCATAATGTTGTCAAACGCTGATAATAACTATCTGAACCTGTCAGTGGCAAAAACAAACACATTAGTGGGCGTACTTTTATAGTGTGCTAATGCTTGGAGAAATTACATTGCACCCCTGTTTTGCTTCTGCCAAGTGCAGCATGCTCGCTCAGAACTGGACCAATTTCTAAATTGTTGTCCCCAAATAGGGTCCAGCGTGAAAAAGACAAAGTTATCCTTTAAGTGTAAGACCAAGATAAGGAAAAAAACATTAAGTGAACATATTAAGGAAACCTTTAGAAGAAGACGTGGAGGGTGTTTTGTGCAACTGACCCCAGATTCTCCACAAGTAATTCTCCACAAGTAATTCTCCACAAGTAACGAAACCACAACTTAACTTATTCTTATTTTCAGATGATCATACACTAATGAAAACATACCTATGAATAATATATTTCTGCCATATTCTGTAATCATACTCCTAAATCTTCAGTCTGCTGACTTTCAGAATTTGGACCAAACAGTAATACATAAAGAGACTGTAACCTCACACACAATTAAATGACTTTAAAGGTGAAAACCGACTACTGCTTTGACCTGGATTATTTCTTCATCAGGCAGCTAATGTGCTCCAGAACTCATCTTGCCAAACATTTTAACCAGCAAATGATTCAGTGCAGTTTGATTCAGACTTATTTTGATCTTTTACAGCAGAGGTATTCAATTAAAATTCAAAGAGGTCCAGTTAGAGAAAATTTCCAGAAGCAAAAGGTCCGGAACATCATAACGACTAATTTGAGTTATTATTCAGTACCGTAACGTATAGTTGTTTCAACATGTTTTTAGTCAACAACTGACTGTTATATAGCTACCACTTTCCTACTTTCTCTTGTTCAGTGAGAAACGTGAGCCCTGGCTTGTTCCGCCAGCTAGGATTGGAGATATATGAGATATTCTGGCAAGAGTAATGGGAAGAATGAACATTTAAGAATCTGTAGATTCTTGGTTGAAAGCCATATGAAATCTCTTTTCTCTTTTGTCTCCTCTCTCCCTGT
>NC_060150.1:44458384-44480466 GCF_021292245.1 Micropterus dolomieu | reverse complement strand
TATAGTCACCATAACAACACATGCCTGCAAGATGTCCTCTAATCAACCCTGAGCGGACTAAGAGTTCTTGTTTTTCCTTCTTTTAAAATATACAATCACGCTCTTTATTAGCACTGCTTCAACCTCACAAAGAGCATAAGACCAGAGGCAACAAATAACATACCTGTGAATGTGGGAGGAGAAGAGCACCTATGAGAGAAGATTCAAGCACACCTGGAGCCATTTTAATAGTAGAAGTCCAACACACTTGTTTTGACAGTCAACAAAGCTACTGTTGACACCATCTCATATGTCACAATCCCACAACTTAATCACAGCATTAATTTATTAATTAATTAATTAGAATGCCACTGCAAAGCTGTATAGGTTGTCTGTACAAGAAGCTTATCATGACACATATTTATATTTATTGTTAGGCAGTGACCACTAGTAGCAAAAGTAATTCTGCAAAAGGAGGAAGTCAAGTGAGGTTGTGTAAAGAGCGACAAAGTCTGTGTAGAGAGAAAGCTGGGGTGGATGGATGGTCAAACAGACGACTTTCACCCAGGGGACTGCTGTTTGAGTCCCATTTGAAACCAAAAGTCAAGTTGTAGTTAAGTTACGTCACGACTTTGAACATTAAAATGACGAATGTTTTTGTCGAGGGAGTCTGGTGACGGCTGTTTGTAGTTAAACTTAAAGGATTTCACTCTTTAAAAAATGTCTATCCCTGTAGGGATCTTTTCCATAATGTTGTCAAACGCTGATAATAACTATCTGAACCTGTCAGTGGCAAAAACAAACACATTAGTGGGCGTACTTTTATAGTGTGCTAATGCTTGGAGAAATTACATTGCACCCCTGTTTTGCTTCTGCCAAGTGCAGCATGCTCGCTCAGAACTGGACCAATTTCTAAATTGTTGTCCCCAAATAGGGTCCAGCGTGAAAAAGACAAAGTTATCCTTTAAGTGTAAGACCAAGATAAGGAAAAAAACATTAAGTGAACATATTAAGGAAACCTTTAGAAGAAGACGTGGAGGGTGTTTTGTGCAACTGACCCCAGATTCTCCACAAGTAATTCTCCACAAGTAATTCTCCACAAGTAACGAAACCACAACTTAACTTATTCTTATTTTCAGATGATCATACACTAATGAAAACATACCTATGAATAATATATTTCTGCCATATTCTGTAATCATACTCCTAAATCTTCAGTCTGCTGACTTTCAGAATTTGGACCAAACAGTAATACATAAAGAGACTGTAACCTCACACACAATTAAATGACTTTAAAGGTGAAAACCGACTACTGCTTTGACCTGGATTATTTCTTCATCAGGCAGCTAATGTGCTCCAGAACTCATCTTGCCAAACATTTTAACCA
This sequence comes from Micropterus dolomieu, assembly GCF_021292245.1. NCBI lineage: Eukaryota > Metazoa > Chordata > Actinopteri > Centrarchiformes > Centrarchidae > Micropterus > Micropterus dolomieu. The sequence goes on along the minus strand of NC_060150.1, from coordinate 44,479,100 downwards.
GCAAATGATTCAGTGCAGTTTGATTCAGACTTATTTTGATCTTTTACAGCAGAGGTATTCAATTAAAATTCAAAGAGGTCCAGTTAGAGAAAATTTCCAGAAGCAAAAGGTCCGGAACATCATAACGACTAATTTGAGTTATTATTCAGTACCGTAACGTATAGTTGTTTCAACATGTTTTTAGTCAACAACTGACTGTTATATAGCTACCACTTTCCTACTTTCTCTTGTTCAGTGAGAAACGTGAGCCCTGGCTTGTTCCGCCAGCTAGGATTGGAGATATATGAGATATTCTGGCAAGAGTAATGGGAAGAATGAACATTTAAGAATCTGTAGATTCTTGGTTGAAAGCCATATGAAATCTCTTTTCTCTTTTGTCTCCTCTCTCCCTGTATGTATCCATGTATCTCACTCTCGGACTCGACTCGCAATGTTTATCGGAATGCACAGATTTGATTGGCTGAGCAGCATCACATGAGACGATTGGAACACATGCAATTGATGTGCCGTTATACCAGTACAGTAAATGCTAGAAAAGCTGCGTGGGTCCGGATCCGGACCCCGGTCCGCCAATTAGTGACCTCTGCTCTACAGCATGTTATTCTGCTCGTTGCCATAAATCAATAAAGTTATATCATGAAAGAGCATTTATTGTGATTACATAGTTTGGGATTGTATTTGTTAGAAGTAAAAATATGAAAGTTAGTCTGTCATCAGTCAGTCATGCAAACAAACACTAACACCTTTTGTGCAGAGAACTTGGATAAGTTTTGTTTTGAGCAAGAGGTCAAGGGTTAGTTCAAGCTGTTTCAACCATATCATTGAAATTAGGCCTGGTACATGGACTCATAATAGCCAAAATATATCTGCAGGAGGTTAATGTGAATGTAGATAACTACCTCTGAGTCAGTGATTACTTCACCGAGAGCCAATATGCCTAGTTTTCAAAGCTCACTTTCTGTCCCAAAACTCTCACTTTTGAAATAATGGTCCAACCTTAAACTAAAAGTTAAAACTAAAGTTAAAAAGTGCTGCAACAATGTGACTGAAATTGTTTTGACATTTTCTGCTGTAAGAAAATACCATAGGATTAACCTACCAAGTCACTACTTGCAATAACAGCATATTCTTGCATTTTTATTAAATGCTCAGCAGTCAAAACATGCAGAAATAAGTGGACACAACTGGCCTCAAGTGTAACTTCTACACAGTCAGTATAATCAATATGATATTTAACTGCACAGAGACTAATTACCACTTTAACAAGCAGCATCACAGTAGTGGTCCAGTCAGCACAAACACATTAAGTGCACCAAAACATTGTTCCACCCAAAGTAACTTTAATTTAAAATCTAATGGAGATGCCAATGTATTAAAATATGTATATTGGTATAGGCAGATTTTGGGGGAAATGTATATGCAATGATGCACATGGATATTTCCATTTGATAGAATGATGCAGCCACAGAAAACAGTTTAAACATTTCACCCAGTTCAGGGAACTCTGATGAAATGCTGTAACACACTCATGTTGTATTCAACATGTGATGATGTCAGGCAGTGTGAAATAAGATCATTGCTACTTGGAAGCTGAAAGCTACTTGAAGGGGATGCAAAGGCGAGAAAATGTATGTAAGGAGGTTCTGCAGAAAGCATGTCAGTAAGAATGTCAATTATAAATCAAGTGCGTGTGTTAAATGCTCTCATCTTGTTTTTTTGTATTATTCTTTACACTTGTTAAAGCACTTTGTAACTTGTTTTTGAAAAGTGCTCTACAAATAAGGATTATTATTATTATTATTATTATTATTATTAAATCGTGTCACACAAATAGAAAAGAAAGGCACAAAGGAAAATAGAAAATGATGAATCATATTCATAGTTTAATTCATGTAGAACATTCATATGTAATAAAAACAGGTCCATGCAATTCTAAAGAAATCTAAAATCAAATAGAAATAGAAAACAACTTTGAAAACATCAGAGGACATGGCAACCTATTATATACAGTAACTCTACAACTGTAATTGGCTCCATCTACTTCCTTTCGCTGATCTCTAATTAGCTCACATACCTGTCAGAGAGGTGTTAACAAGGTTGCCTTTTGCAATACACCATACCACTCATTCCAATGTTTTCAGCTCAGTAAGACAGTCGCATGTCTCTTCAGCTTTAATGTAAATGAATGAGGGATTGTATAACATTAATGATTGCAGCTTGATAATTAGGTTGATGTCATTTGTGTTTCAGATACTGTTGCGTTGGTCTTGGTCTCTGGTCTTCATAGTTGTAGATATAAAACAATAGAACATTTGACTTTGACTGTAGAAACCTCACGCAGGGAACTGACTACTGGTCAGACTCCGGTCAGTTTGAGACTAGTTGTTCTGGACATCTCTTAGTGGTAAATGTCAGAACAGGTTGTTTGTGAAGAAGCTGCACATACTCAGCCACACTGATGGGATAAATGAAGCTTAATAAAGATACGTGTTGCACATGAATGTAGATCAGTGACTGAATTCATAATGGCTCGTTGTTTTCTACTTTGCAGCACACAAGACTCCACAACTGTCTAACCTTCTGCTAAATAAAAGCAAATGGAAAAATCAGTGGGTTTTTTTTTTTTCAGGCAGTTTAAAGAGACTCATGAGATTCATGGGCAGCCACTCAAGCTGCAAATGGTGGATAAGGCTAATAGCCACTGTCTCTGCTGATGCCTCATTACTGTTTATCTCAAGTAGAGATGAGTCAAACAGTCTTTGAGTCAGAAGTTTTTCTTTAATCGTGTCTCCTATGTTCGTCCTCCTATATTATGTTAATAGACTTAGAATTTGCAAAAGCAAGTACATTTTAAACATAATGCTTACCCAATTACATTTACAAACTCTATAAGAAATTTATTTGCTAAGATGCAAAATGTTCATACAAAACTGTCATGATCGCTGGGTAGTCGCAATTGCAGGCAGAGTGATAACTGAGGGAACAGACATAACCTAGGTTACTCGACACTAAACACAGACATAAAATAAGACACAGAACTAAACCTAAGATACATGACAGACAGGTACAAGGTGAGCTAAACAGAACCTGCGAATTAACAATGAAATAAACATGGCTAAACAGAGAACATAAGACAAGGAATAAAGCTCCAACAGAAAACATGGACCAACTGTTACACAAACCAGGGTAGGGGACAGAGGCAGAATTAACCAGAAAGCAGGACAACACTCAACAAGGAACAGAACGGAAATAAGGAAAATACCACAACACCACTAAACACTAGCTGATAATAACTAGTTGAATAATAACCCAGACTAAATAACAGATACCAAACTGATCAATAAGTAAACTTCATAGTGAACTAAATTAAAACGAACGGAACTACATGCAAAACCAAAATCTTAAATTCAAGAACACAGAGTGAATAAGGGAGACAAGATAACAGGACAACACAGACAACAGACTAGGATAACAGAACAAAAACAGATTAACACAGAACCAAGCGGACAACAAAACAGCAGAGCTCACCATAAACACAGACTGGGCACAGGACAAGACAGAACCCCAAAACACAACAGACCAAAAATAACAGATAATCAACTGACCAAAACTCAGAGTGCTAAACTAAAACATGACTGACAGGCAGAATGTGACAAAAACATATTAGCAAAGCTTTAAATGAGCCCTACTATCAAAGCCATCTAAACTAGGGTAGCAGAAGAGACATAAATGGGTTTTGATTTTGTTACTTCCAGTCGTGGACAGTAACTTTAAGTAGGCCTACTAAGTACATATTAGAGGTTTGAAGGTTAGTATTTTCTTTTCATGCCATACTCTATGTTTATGTTCACTGTTTATGTTCACAGAGCACTGGTGTCCTGCAGTTTGTGCTAAATTGTATTGGGGCGGTGACCAAAACTGACTGGATATGGCACAGCTATAACTAAAATATTTTGGATTACATGTATTAGGTTAATGTTACAGGAAGCTGATAAACATTGTAATTGTAATTAACTTGGAAAAATTAAAGTTACACGATTAAGATATAAGTTAACATTATTTAACATGTTCATTTTAAAGGAAAGTAAAACAAGCAAGACAAAGGAAAGCAAGTGAGAAAGATGGCAGGAAAGAAAAAACAATACACAATGGAAATACAAGAGAAGGCAGTTGAAGAAGTGAAAGCAAGAGCTAGTTGGAGCGCAACTTCAAAAAAGTATACCACACCACAAACCACTCTGCCCCCCGAAGCCCCTTACCCTAACCATCACAGGGGTGTAGGCCTAAATCGTAATTGTGTGCATGTCGACAGGTTAACCCTACAGCTGCGCACATTGGCCAAGGCTGTTGCAGTTAACCTTCCTGTGTTGCAATGGGGAACAGAAAACGCTCATATGTCGTTTTGGGAGTCATCAACTATCAACCTATTCTGTCATTTCCAGATGAGAACCTGTTGGGCATGAATGTTGAGCAGACCAAAAGTTGTATGAATGTGAAAAAAGACGGGCTCTGATGCAAGCAAGGCTATTTTACTAACCTGAATTCTTTATTTTATTTTTATCGCCAGTGTTGTTAATGATGATAAAAGTGAAATCCACTGTTACTGAAGTTGGGGAGCTTGAACTTTTTCCGACTTCTAAAGAGGGGCGTGAAAGAAAAAGATTAAGAACCACTGAGTTAGATAGATGCATATGCCCAAGGTTATGTAAAGATACCTTATCAATATTTAGAAATGGTAAATCCAAGGCAACTGAATTTTATGTTTTATTCTTAAAGATGTTTGCTCATCGGGATTTGGAGGCCTATAAACCCAAGTGAGAATGAGACTCAAAGAGCATGCTAATAAAACACCAACAGGCAGTTTGCGCAGAGGAAGCTAAATGCTAAAGCAGGGAAATCCTCTCCACCTCACAGTATGCTACTCGTTTAGTGAAAATATCAAGGAATGTTTAGTCAGTGTTACTCTAAATCATCAACTACTGTGTGTTCATAGCCTCTTAAGTAAATAAAGTGATTTTATTCTCAATGATTGTGCTCTGCTGAGTCTCCAAATTGCTGGATGGCTGCACTGCTCAGAATGCAAAACAGTTACATGGGAGAGAGACATCTGATGCAGAGGGCATCAGGCTCATGAACCTTCCTCTTCCTCTTGACAGGAGCTGACTTGGTTATCTCCTACACCTCTGCTGTGTGCATACAACTGGCATACTGATCATCTTCCCCAGTGTCTATGTGTTCTGTTTGTATTCATGCACTACTGGCTGGTAAATTGTTAATTACCCACTAGGTATAAACCAACCATTTGTAATATTGAATGTTTAATAGGAAACAACTACGGCACTAAAGTTTTGATTAACACAAGAGATCAATTAGTACATGCTCCAGTAATTTGCAAAATAAAAAAAAACATCTGCCACAGAATTAAAGACATCTTGAAACAAAGAATCACCTTCTAATTAAGCACATCCCTAAATGTCTTCAAATAAATATCATAAACATGTCTGGACAATCAACCACATGTATCTTGTGATACATGACTGCAGATTCAAGCACTGAACTTTGTGTCAAAATGTTTGGAGAAAGTCTCTAAATATCTAAAAGAGCTCTAACTTTTTTTTTTTTTTTACATTGATGACATAGAACTGCAAAACCCAACCTTCGCACAGTATAGGAGAGGCCTTGCACTACAGTATTTGGATAAGCTACTTTTTATATACAGTATATAAAATCCCCCTCTCACCCCCCGTGAGGTGGTATGTGTCATCCTCAAGGTCAGGTCCCATACCAGAGGCCTGGGAGTTTGAGAGTTTGAATTTCTAACCATTTTGTTAAAGCAAAGAATGGTGTTGCCTTTTTGGGTTGTTTTATTAGAGTGGTTTTAGAGGTCTTAAGAGATAAAACGATTCAGTATTTCACAATAAAAAAAATTACAAAAATTAAGCAGTTTCATCAGCAGATTATATATATATATTTTTATTTTGTGTGTTCTTAATCATCTCAACACCCCCTTTACAATGTATCTTACAATCTATAACCCCATACTGAGAACTACTGCTCTAAGGTAGGGTAGGCTAAGAATGAAAACGTTTGGCTATAAGTAAACAGTTGTTTCCAAGACAACAAATAATATAAGTGAGAGAGGCAATCAGCAGCTCAATGAACAACTAATCAAGCTTTGGAAAACATCAAAGACCATTTTGTTTTTTCAGTGGAGAATTCACCACCTGTGTCCATGATGTATAATGAGTTGGAAGAAGTGAACCAAACTTTATTGATGTTGCAACACAAATACATTACCACACTCAGTGTTTCGTTAGGTGGCTCAGCCACCTTCCGTAAAGTATACATAACAACAGTGCTTCAATGAAAATACAAAAGCTAGCAGCCTGTTGAATTTCAATGTACAAACAACATATTTTTAATAGAAAAATGGTAATTAATGTCTAAATTATCAAAAACATACCCCTGATATCTGCTACATTTTTACAGCTTTGGTGGTGAGAAGCAGAAATGTGCAGATCCAATATGGTAGATTGGAAGGGGTGCGCGTTTGTTTTAGGCAGACCCAGAACTGAAAAGAGTGGGAAGCTGATGTGTGTGGATAATGGCTGTAGATTGAGCAGAGGCGGCATTAGGGAAGATGGTTGGGCTGGAATCCTGAGGCACCAGAGAAAAAAGAAGTTAGTCAAAGACATAGAAGAACCACAAAAGCTCACTAGAGAAATCTTCTAAGTAATTTCGGCCGAGAGTCCCACTACCATTGTGTTAGACTGAACATCTGAAAACTAATGGCTGAAGAGCTGGGGTACTTGAACTAGACAGGTGTGTAGATGAGCCAGGTGCTTGAAGAGGTAAGCCCACACACACACACACACACACACACACACACACAGAGAGGGAGGGGAAACAGAAAACACAGGGTTCATCCAAAGTCATCCATTTTCTTCACTTGTGATGCTGGTGGCAGCTGATCGCAGCTGGATGAGACTTTTGATGGAGTTTGTGTCTGCACATGTGCGCTGTGCCGACACTAATGAAGACACTCAGTTATCACTGCTAGAACAACAAGTTTTCTCTCTGGAGCTGTTACCGGCACATGAAGAACAACCTGCATTCTGTATTTATTTGTGTCCTGCTCAGAGAATCATACTGTCAGAATGCATTTCTATGCAAATTTATTAATTTACTGATTAATTGAATGAAATTATTTATTCGGCTAAAGAGACTCTCTGACTGTCTCTGACTTTAATTGTATCTAAAATAAAAGTTAATGGGTGAAATAACAAAAGAAAAATCTTTAAACACAGATTTTAACTAGATGGTGAATCAGAAAACAAATCAAATATAAAACTTGGGAGTGATTCACTTGAGTTTAATCTGTTATATGTCTTCACTCTGGTATGAATCTCCAGTGATGTTTACACAATATAAAAGATTTTCATGAAGTTTAGAGGTAAAAGAAAATCATATAAAGACCCTCTATAATACAGGGCTTCACATGGCGTGTCCCTTGTTGTCATTCTGATCACGGCAAACTCAGTCCAGATTATGAGGTATCTCTTTTCAATACATGACAGACAAAAATCATAAAATGGTGAACTCCTTTAAACTCTGAGCACAAAGTCTGAGCGAACAGATAATATCGGAGACTCTGTATTATGGAGGAAAGCTGAAGCATTATGAAGCCTCAGGATCTGACTACATAATGAATGAAGGCAAGAATTCAGGTGGGAGAATTTCCACATTTACTATTTATCTATTCCCTCCTGTGTTGGGCAAAGTGAATGATGTTTTCCACTGCAAAGTAACAACCTGGCCCACTGAATATAATTAGCATGCAAGAAGACATGAAGAGGATTAAATCCCCATTTTTACGTAGTGGGAGACCTTACTAGCAATGCTAAGAAGCTAAAAGGGACTGACACGCTATTATGCCATATAGCATAACTGGATCACGCTGGATTCAAATTGTATAATGTACGTAATGAGCCAGCAATCATATTTTTCATAAAATGTGACATTGCACAGACATGGATGGTGTTTGTTGCTCCAAAATGTCATTCGTTGCACCACCTTGGTCCAAATTGAAAATTCTAAACAACTACTCGATGTATTGCCATGACATTTTGCTCACAACATGACAAACCCTTCAGCCAAATACCTTTATTCTGACACCATCCTCTGGCAAATTATTACATTTACCTCCCCACAACTGCTAACCTCAACTGTTTAGTTTTAATTACAATGACCATTTCAGCCTTACATAACCATTAACGTGGTTAAAGATTCTTTGTCTTGTCTTCACCATCTATAGGTCTGTCCTAATATTGACATAGAGGGTTGTTATTGTGTGTCTGTTTCATTCACTCTTGTCAACACAGTGAGCAAGCTTGCTACCTAGCTAGCTAACGAATGTATGGACTATGGAAATAAAGTTTTTCAGGAGGAGTAAACCTCAGCCACCCTCTACAGAAGGTGGAGCAGCAGCAACAGCAGCAGCCGGTGAACGGCAGGCAGGTGTTGTTTCATGTGTGTGAATCCGCAGAAGAATATTGCACGACTTCCGAAGCTTCTAACGTCACTGGTGATTCAGAAGGGACTTAATTCAGTTTAACAGTATTAAAGGTTCAGACAGCTAAATGCTGTGATCGAGCATAATAGAGTTTGATGGCAATTAGTATTATACAGTCATAAAGTATGAGAACATTTCTTCCAAAACGAAGTTACAATGTTCTAAAAGTAATAGACTACTTTAATGAATAATCGAAAGGGTATATTAATAATGGTGTCTGAAAAAAAAAAATTTGCACAATGACATCTATATTTAATGCAGCCCTTCTGAACAGAAGTATACAGGTGTAATTATAATACGCAGGCTTCTTGGACTTTTATAGCACATATGAAATTAAAATGATTAATATCAGCAATATTAATTACAAACCAACAGCTGTCCATGTGTTTGCTGAGTAAATGTTCATCATCTAATATTCAGTTCAGAGTTTTGAGGAACACATTTATTTGGCACTGTTGGTCATCATTGAGTTAGAGCAGTTAAAATAATTATTGGATGGATTCAAATGTAGCAGATTTGTCAACAAAATATTCACTCTGTAAACTCTACTCCAGCACAGTAAAACAAAAATAGGTTTCATGCTGTTTAAGCCAACGTCCTACCTATGTTATGTAACTATGATTTTTGCCTCATTTTAGGTGGCAGGAAAATTGAAAATTAGTCAGTAGGCTTTAACCCCCCCCCCCATTCCCTCGAAATTTTGTCTTGCACCACCCCTGTTTCAACACCAGTTCCCTTACGGATACAATGAGCAAGGTTTGAGTTTAGCTAGCTGGCTATTTAGCACTGAACTGACCAATCACAGCCTGGATGTGGCAGGACAAATAAAAAAAGGTTGATGTGCTACAGAAAAGGGGGGATTTAAAAGTGGGACTAATCTGGAGGGTTAAATATGACTGGATATGACTATATTTTGTTCACATATTCTGTTGGGTGTGATACAATAAAGCTTAAAAAAGGATTTGGACACAATTTTCTGCATTTCTGCATGCTTTTATCATATTCCCAGCTACTTCAAAGCAACACATTATGATTATGACTGCTCTATTTTCCCCACCCGTGAACATCCCCGAACCAAACTGTCATTTAGATAAACATGGAAAATCAGCCCGGTCTCACTGTTTCATTTCTGCTTTATGATTTATTCTGATATTTAATACAGGTGTATTTTTGGATAAAAATAAAAACTGGAACAGCTTCAACTTCCTAGTAAATTCTCGCTCAGTAGCTTTGATGCCTCACCAGACCAATGGATCCTCTGTGCAGACCATTTCCCTAAAAGCTCTCCACACATCCTTCCCTGGAAAGGCCAGCATTGATGGAAACTCCTAATCAAGGCTACTTCGGGAACGTGGAGGAGCTTATACTTGAAAACATCGCTCCTGTCATCAGATAAGAAAGAGACACGATATACTATCAAGATATTATGAATTCTTTGACATATAAAAAGAGTTTATCAAAAGGTTATTTAGAAGAAGTACACAGAATTCTTTGTGATATGAAAGACTGTGTGTTGTTTGTATGTTTCTCTCCTTCAGCAGCCTACATTACAATTCATAAAAGGCTCTGCTTCAAAATGATATTTCTATCATTTAAAATTATATGAAATCTGAAAGTATTGGATCTGCTAGTACAGTCCATTCTGAAAAATAGCTCTTTATCTCTTTGTCTGTTTGTCAGGCTCCTTCATCATTATTGATCTTCACATGCTGAACAGAGCTGTACTGTCCATCCTAATCAAGTCCTTCCCATCTCTTCAACTCTTTTAAATCCCTTCTTAAAACATACTTTTATAGGAAAGCCTTTCCCGATCTTATTTGACTTTATTTTATCCCTTTTATTTTATTCTATTTTACTTATTTTATATTTATCTTAAACACGTATTTTGGTCTTTTCAATGTTTTCTTGCTTGTATTGTTGTCTTCGCACTTGTTGAAGCACTTTGTAACTTGTTTTTGAAAAGTGCTCTACAAATAAAGATTATTATTATTATTATTATCTTACTTATACATGTCTTGTGTTTTCCCCTCCCTGCTGTCTTGGTCTTCTTTTTTTGTCTGTCAGTCTTGTGGGCGTGTCATCCTGGCTCCCTCTCTCTAGCTCGCCGCCTGCAGCTCCACTCACCTGAGGCTCATCAGCAATCAACCCACTCTGTTAAAACCCTGCTCTACAGTCACTCCCTGCTGGTAACATGTGTTCTGGTTCTCTATGTTTTGTTTACTGCCCTAGTGATTCTTGCTTACCTTTTTTTTTTACTTACCTCAGACCTCAGCCAAGTTTGGAGACACTGCCTGCCAGCCTGGAGAGAGCCCTGTCTTCACGGCACAATCCTAAATAAACCAGAGACTCTTGCTCACCCCCAAATACTGTACTTTGTACTGGTTGTGTAAAAGTAAAAGACATAAGAATAAATATTTCTTTGCTTTTGTTACTTGGTTTTGGCACAGTTGATGATATCCTCATGTACAAACTGAAGGGTTGGCACAGCCGTTATCTAGTTCAAGATTTATCTAATGGTCAGATCATCCTCAGTTACCCTGCGTGACTCATCATTGGGAAGTGTCTGTAGCACAACGGAAATCATTACATATGCCCACTAGGTGATGTCACCAGGAAATCCTTAATTAGCTATGCATATGATATAAACTTTGTGGTAATCAATACCTGTAGAAGACTAAAAGTCACATTAAATCATGACAGGATGCTCACTGAGATGCAACTGTAGTGATGCTCACCGCGGGATTATCAAACCAACAGAATCAGGATGTAAAATTAAATAGTAACTCTTAATGTGTATCACCAATGAGAGTGCTAAAATAATCCATACTTGACTGCAACCCCTAAAATCTTCTTTGTGAGAAAGGTGAGGCCTCCCATTGTCCACTGATTATTAGTCACAGTGGCTGCTTCTTTCATAACTACAAGAAAGAAATCCCACCCAGATTCTTTTTTAAAAGCACTTCACTGACTGTGTTCTTTTCAGAACTGATTTTAGCCTCTCTGTGTCCTGACGCAGCCCTGCTGACTGACTTCCCTCAGAGCTACATTATCTAGGCTAGGCTAGTCAATAGCGACTTCCAACAGACATTGACTGTATCCATTTCTTTATTTCTGTTCCATCTATTTTTTAATTATTAAACAGTCTTACCACTTGAAAGACCTGGGAGCAGAGGGTATTGTGACGTTAATAATTCTCATAAATCGTGCTGACCTAACTTCTAATAATGAACCTTGTAAACAGCATAAGGCAACATAGGAAGTTTTCTACTTCTCGGCTCACGGAAAAAGTTATGTAATATGCAATAAAATATATCAAAATAGAGCCGGTGGTACCCCTTTTGCTACATCAAAACAATTTCAGCGATTTTTATCAGATTTTACTGCTAATTCTAGTCTTGTAGTTTTTATTTCCAGGTGACCAGTAAACGTGCAGTTCTGGCTCTCTTCCTATTCATACAGATAGGAGCCTGGTTTTGTTAGTCCGAAATAGCTGCGTTGTCAAAATGGCTGCTGAGTGGCATGAGTTGCCACTTGATTTGCTGCTCTCATTTATTACCAGAAGACAATCCTATCAGTCTCAGCCGTACTTTGTCTTTACTTAAGTTAATTAGCAAATGTTAGCATGCTAAAGGTAAGATGGCGACCACGGTTAACCTAGTGTAGCTTGAAATGATTCACAGTTCTAAAAATCCTGGCCCATGTAGTCCCTCAGTTCATCCTCTGTGTTTTTAGCTTTTGTCCCTAAGCTTAAGTCCACTAACTTATGATTGGCCAGCTACCAAGTATCCTGCACAGGGGCTCGTGAACCACTGTAACCAGTTCTCTCTATAAACCCAGTGCTGTGAGCCCATACTACCTCATCTTACCTGTGTGCTCAACGGCATATGACAGCTTAATGAAGCACTGAACATGAATTTCCTGTTTGTCAGACCACAAATGAGACAAGAAATAGGTTGGTAAAACTGTAAAGTGTTTCTGGAGACTAGTGTAGGTACAGATATTCTTGGCCTGGCAACCTGCTTGGGGCCTCACTGACTACACAAAAACACAACTTTTTTCACGAATTTTTGTGAATTTTTTACATGGACAGATACATTTAAAGTAACCATTAACTGCTGCTAACTCTAGGTCCATTACGGTTAGCTAGGCTCTGCCCAGACTGGGAGCTCGAGCACCGGGGGAGTGTTAGTGTTAATGTTTTTGTTTTCAGGCCCTGGCTCAGAGCTCCCAGTCTGGGCAAAGCCCACTACATAATGGGACCTCAGAGAGACGGGTCGAATATTGTGAGCAGACAGTATAAGAAAAAGTAGAGGGAAAATGCCAGAAATCTAGTATCCTGAGCAGCCTGAAGCTTGAGCTTTTTGCTTCCTGCTTTCTTACAGTGCAGACGCTTTGCTGCTTGCTCTTGCCTCTGCTTGCGTTCTTTTGCTTAAACTCTCTTATTTTCTGCTAGAAATCAGCAGCTCTTGGATACTTTTAAATCACTGGGACTGTCAGATAAAGTTGGCTCTTGCCATACTTTAAAAACTTTTATGATCTTAGTGCTACGCGAGTGCAGCCTATCAATAGCACTAGCCTGTACTGCAGTGACTGGAGTTATAGCTAATGCTAATTAGCAACAAGATGCCCCCTTTCTCCACGGACGACTTCTACAAACTTCTACAAAAAATTGCAGTGCTGGAAATGTGGAAGTGAATGGACTATGTGGGAATGATACCACTTTATTGTGGACCCAAAACAGTGGACAAGAGCATGCTAACACACGGCTAATTAGCACCAACAAGACTACCAAGAAGCAGGAGGCCTGTGTTCTGGGTAATAAATCTGAAAGTGGGAGTCCTCCCTGGAACGCTCTTGGTGCAAAGCCTAAGAGTAAATCATTTCCTGGGGAAATGGAAGGACGAGTAACAGGCAGAACCCAGTGCCCTGAGATTTGTGATGCGACTGGCTGGCCTGCATTATCATCCAGGCAGAGCACCTCTTCAACCCCTGTTCTTGGTAGGACACAGCCATGGACAGCCGCGAAAGAGTTAGCAACTAACCTCCCCAACAACCGGGTGTGCAACAGCAGAACAGATTTTCACTACTATTGCAGGACCCTGGATCTCCCTCTGATGACCTGGATAACATCCCATCCTCACACAGAAGGGTAAGGACTGAGAGTAAAAGGCTGCAGGGAAAGCTAACGACTGGGCCTCAAACTCTGATTGTGGGTGACTCTGCTGTAAACGATGTAAGAAGCATGTGCAGTAAGAACACCAAAATACTCTGCTTCCCGAAGGATACGGTGTCTGACTTGGCAGGTTGGTGACATTGTTGAACCAGGGAATCTGTGTGTCCACCACGACAAATGAGCCTCATTGACTTTGTATGGGTCTTGTTTTCGTGGTGCCGACACGTAATTTTAACACATTACGTGCCGCCACCACCACGTAAATCCGGGGTAAGGGGTCGTGTTCATTTCACTTATTTCTGTGGGAGCAGGTTGGCAGAAAGAATCCTGCATATCGTGGCTGAACATCCTACTGTGAAAAACATCATACTGCACATCGGGGCCAATGATGTTGTGAAGCAACAGTCTGAAGTGTTGAAAGAGGATTTCAATAATCTGTTGAACACAGCCAGCTCTTTGAATGCTGAGGTGTTTATCAGTGGCCCTATACCGCCAATCCGAAGATTGATGGCATTGAACACGTGGCTCTCAACGGCATGTACTGTCCATTCAGTGCATTTCATCGAAAACGTTTACTTTCTGTGGGACTGCAGACATCTTTTTAAGGCAGATGGACTTCGACTTAACAAGTCAGGAGTAAAATTGTTCAGCTCCAACCTGTTTTACTTTCTGCGTCATTCATCTGTTCCCTCTGCCAAGGACAAGAGGAATCAAAACAAGAAGAAGACATAACACAATACGCCAGAAACCTTGAAGGAGAGCCACCTCAGCCCCCGCCGGAAGAGAGCTCTGATCACGGGAGACATCTGAGCCAAGATCACTGATCACCATCTAGGTCACCCTTATCTCCAGACACCCTTTCTCCCATCTCCCCCCTGCTGGACTTCACTGATAACATGGAAGACCTGGTTAGAGCTGGGACAAAATTTACTCCCCACACCTTCCCTCGCTCCACTCCCATTCTCTCTACCCTAAACCCCCCTCACCGTTCACCTCCACCACTGGTCCTTCAGGTTTGACATGTGTCACAAATACAGCGCACAACCCGTCTTCCTGCTCCGCAATGGCAAAAAAGCCCAGTAAACTCTGTCTGATAAATTTTACATATGTTTAGCTCATTATTTGAAACTTTTACTATGAATATCAGATATTGTAGCATATGTAATATTTAAGTATGTGGCTGAGATGAGTCTAATGTCTTGGTTTAGGTTTACTAGAGCCTAGGACTCTTTAGATTTTAATTACTGTTCCACAAGGTAGAGCAGTGTGGAGGTTACCCAAAAAAGAGATTGAAGTGGGTAAATACCAAATACTATTACAATGCCAGGGTGTCGGATGCCATTTAAAAGAGTGATTCCATGTAGTTTGTTTGTGCACATGTGTTAGTCACTGCATACCAGGCAGCCATATCGAATAAGCCTCTGCAAATAACCGCTGTTCTCGCCTTCACCCAGTGCGGCACCTTGACAGCCATCAACAGTGTCTTTGCAGTCTACTTCCTGCAGCAGTCACACACTTCCCGGTCTGGCTTTCTCGCCTGTTCCTTTCTATCCCACGCCTGTCCGTCGGCTTTTGAAGCGTTGCTGCCTCACTTCAGCATCTACGATTGGTCCTGTGGAATCCTCTCTGCCCGCTCTCCACCACTGTATCAATCTCCAATCTCCATTGATTGTTGTGAATTTGTAACTGGGGGAGCACTACGGCAACTACTCAAAAACTAAACAGTCCAAAGCAACGCTAAACTTCAATAAACATGCAACAAAATAACAAAATAACAAGCCTACTTACAGCATTGCAGCTGAAAGAACAAGGCTAAAATTATTCAAATATGCCATAAGAATACATCTAAGCAATACATTAATTTAATGGAATACACAAACATAATTATGGTAAGATCTACTCGTGCCCTAATGATGGGGCAGTGATATTATAAGCACATTAACTTGCACACACAGTCCAATTTCTCGCCACCTGTCCTTCCTGCATTTGGCAGCTGCAGCTGTTTTGCTTTTAACCTGGATTATGTGTTTAACTTCTTATTTGTCTAATATTATTGTAATGACTCTCCTGCCATAACTTCTGAAGTGACAATTTGTGTGAGAGTGAGTGTGTTTCATTACTTTTCCTTTTGGGTGCTTGATGTATTTTGGTTTTCTCTCTCTATTAATTAATTAGTTTCTCAAAATATTGCTCTTTTGCTTCTATATTTTAAACATTTCAGGAGAAAATTACCCACTCCCCACCTCTCTCTCTCTCTTTCTATTTCACTTCAATCTGCTATATTGGCATGAATGTTTAAGTAAACAATGTTGCCAAAGCAAAGTAGAAAGTGACATATAATAAAAATGTGTCAAAAAAAGCAGTAGCATTTTCCAAGGAACCATTATTAAAATAACCATATATAATATCCAAATGTGATAATATTACAATGTTTATACAGACAACAATAATTATTTATTTTGTATATTTTATATATTTTCCACTGGTTATTCTCAGTTCGTGAGAGAGATTTTTTTTTTTTTGCTGAAATTATTTGGCATTTAGGCATTTCTCCCAGTACGTAGGGGAGATTCTGTGTGTCTGATTCTGGAAATTTTGGGGAAAGTTTAGTGTTCTCTCTCTCTCTCTCTCTCTCTCTCTCTCTCTCTCTGGCGCTGTGGGCGTTTCAACTCACCTGCCTGCAATCTGCACACCTGACCATCATCATGTCAGTCAGCTCCTCCTCTTAAGCCCTGGCCTCACATCTAATTCTGACTGAATTGTTGAGTCATACGCAGTTATTTGCCTGAATATCAGAAATTTTGCCTTTTTGCTCTGTATGCTAATGTCTGTCTCCATCTTCAGATTCACATGTTACCAGATTCCATGCTTAACCTGCCCTGATTGCTAGTCTGCCCATTTTGCTTTACACCACATGGTCTCCAAACAATTCCAACTCCACTCTTCAGCCAGCCAGACTTGCCAGCTCACTCCAACCACCCCTCTCTGGATATTCCCACCCTGAGACTCAAAACCATCCATATTCTGTGTTAAAGTGTTAAAACATAACTGCCTGTCTCCAGTCTGTTTTTGGGTTCTAGCCACCAATCCTGACTCCATTATAGTTCCTGACCATAAATCCTCTGCGGCTCTGCTACCAGTATACCAGTCTACATGTTTTTGATTGATCATATGCGCCAACATCGTGTGACTGCTTAGCATTATTGCAATGCAATTGTTAAGGTAAATGAAGCCAGATGGCAGAAAGAGATCCTGTGAATGTTAACTTGCTTTGTAGTAGTGGGAATGCAGCTAGAGGAGACACAGTGCCAGACTGTGAGTCCGCTGATTTGGCTTTTATTGCTGTGATTGAATTGATGATTTGGACATTTTAAAGGGGAAGAAAGGCACAAAGGAAGCATTTCAGTAGTTCCTGCTCTAACTGACAGAAAGGTCAGTATTACTGTTTGACATTGAATGAGTTGTTCAATACCATACATGATATAAACATTTGCTGCCTTTGTTTGTTCTGTCTTTCAAGTCTGGTTATTGTTGTGTGGAGAGTGCACAGGAGGTTACTCAGGAGGTGACTCACTGACCTATCCTCCTTCAGAAGCTTTGATGCGAGAGGCTTCATACAGCCCTGCTGTGCCAGGTACACACGCTGTTTCTTAGAATCCCTGCTGGTCATCAATAGTAAAGGTTGAAGGGTGTGTGTCTCTCAGGGCAATGCAGCAGGAACATACTGTGACTTCATTGGGAACATTGTGGTGTCTTCCCTGTTGTTGACAATCTGTCCACGAAATTCCTCAACCTTGTATGAGCTCTCACTGACCATAAGCAAACTTCAATTGAGATTCTCTCTGTGTCTCTATTAAGGACTCCCTTTTTGCCCTCTTTTTATCCTTTCCTTCCCCCCGTTTTATTTTATTATAATCAGCTTTTTCTATTATTAGACACATGCCGCATCTCTTAAGAGATAAATTGGGCTTCACAAAAACAGCAACTACATGACTAATGTAGCAAATTCATGACAATGTATATCTTTTTAAAGATTTGAACACAGGCCATTATGTACAAAGTTAAGAGTCCATGGTCTCTTTTTACCCTGGGCTATTTTCCAATGTTTTTCTGTTTTTTGTCAAGGGATTCTGGTGGCTTTGACAAGTATTTCTGGTTAAACAAAAAGGATCTTACTCTTTAAGAAAAAGGTCTCTCTGTATGGATTCTTTCTGCAATGTTGTCAGACACTTGATCACAATCTGTCTGTCGGTGGCAAAAACAAGCACTTAAGCAGATGTACTTTGATTGCCCTCAAGGATTACGTTACAGTCCTGTTTTGCTGGA
Source organism: Micropterus dolomieu (assembly GCF_021292245.1). Classification (NCBI taxonomy): domain Eukaryota; kingdom Metazoa; phylum Chordata; class Actinopteri; order Centrarchiformes; family Centrarchidae; genus Micropterus; species Micropterus dolomieu. Next base: position 44,461,029 of record NC_060150.1, on the reverse strand, counting down.
GAAAATGTTGCCCCAATTAGTCCCATAGACACAAAAACATGGGAAAATAAGGTTGGAAAAATACAGAAGTTACAACCTTAACCCAGCAATATCCATCTAAAATAGATGTAATGACTAATAATGGCATTAAACTGGTAATTAGGACTGGTATCAAACCTCTATATTTGTTTGGCACTAACTGAATTGTGTCCGTAACATTATTGAGTAAGTAGCAAAAGCTGGCATAGTATGTCTGGTCAGACTCATTATTTACATTTACTCATTTGGCAGACGCTTTTATCCAAAGCAACTTACATTTGAGGAACAACATACAAGCATCAACAGAGCATCAAATACAGATCTACAACTGACAATACATACTAGCATTATCTTATTTTTCTTGTTTTATTTAAAATAATTTGAATCTTGGATTATAGTAGATACCTTTTTAGTTTCTGAAGGAAAAACCATCCTATTGGTATAGAACCTCAGTTAGTATTTCGGCCATAATATCCAAAATGTTCAATATTCAACAACATTACCCAGCCCTACCTCTAGTTACTGACTGACATACTAGTGAAAAAAGTGATTTTACCTTCAAAACTTGTAAACAAAGTTCTGTATATTTTAGAAGTTATATGATGGATAAAATCTCTCAAAAGGAAACCATTGCCCCGTTTCTTTCTGATCTTTCTATTTTCATTTTTCAAATAAAGGCAAAGATATCAACAAAAAACTCATAAAATGCAATGATGGTAAATGTAGCACAGCCTTTTAGTGGATCTAATGGGCCATTTATGGCCCATGGAAATGTCAGCCTTTTTGACAAATTGCCTTACTTATGCATTTTCAAAGTGTAGTGATTTTTGTTTGTCTGTAATATTGGGGTCCTGGTCCTTTTCCAGACCTTTCTGCCCCCCTTCTGATCCATTATCTGGAGACTCAGTGCTAATTAAAATAATTTCATGAAGTGTTTGCATGAGTGCCAAATTGAGGGCACACTTACCGGTTATAGGCCACATGTGTAGTGTTTAAGGTTGTGTGGACAATTAACCAAAAATGGTTCAATTCAAACAAATTTAGTGTTCCTGTTCTGGCTGCAGCTGAGCTCTTGACTGTGCTACTAAATGCAAAAGCTTTTATACAATTGAAGTACTACTCGGACATGTAGCCCTGTAGCATTAGAATAATACCACAGATTTACATATTCATATTATTATATTAAGTCAAGGTGTTGTCACAGAGCTACTTTACCTTCAGAGTATACTGCTGAGAGGGAGGGTCAGGAATATCAGAGTCTAACTGTAACAGAAGTTTTTTTTCATGTGGTTGAGGTTAAGAATGAAAGTTCTTGTCTTTTGAAAGCAGTTTGAAAAACCAATCTCAACTAAAACTCCACGTATCCTCTTTTTTCAGTGGACCAGCCATCTACCATGCTTGAGACAAGAAACTCTGCTCATTTGCCTGCCAGCCATACTTCTGATATTCTATGTCTTCAGACAACCAAACCAGCTCAATCTGCCACCTATTCCCCTTGATCTCTCTCTCCCAAATTTGAGCCCCACTCTGTCAGCCAAACCTGCCAGCTCTCCCCGACTCCAGAAACTCTGGATTTAAACCCAAAAACCCCAGCCCCACTTGCCTGCTCCCTAATCTTCATACTAACCTGTCCTTGTTAAATAAACCACTTACTTACCAGTCTCTCTCCAGTCTGCTTTTGCATTCAGGCCAGGTTCCTGACAGAAGAAGTAAAAATATCCAGTAATTCACAAGGGAAAAAAAGCAAAGAATATAGGAATGTCTGAATACCTTTACCATTCATTTTGTTGCAGACATTTATGGTTCCCAGGCGATAGCTCTTACTGACTTTGTCTCTAGTGCCACTATGAGGTTCAATGTCTTAATAGCTGTCTGACAACTACTGAATGACTCATGAACATTCATTGTGGACTTTACTTTATTGAAGAGTTTGACTTTTTATCAGAATTACTGCTTATTAGAGCCACTAGCATGGCTGTAGTTGTTACAGTTTTTCCCAAATGCTAAATCACATTTCACAAACGTTTCGTCCATGTTCTAATGTCTAAACACAACACCCTTTTCTAAAGCTACATAAACACAACCACACCTTCAAAACTCAAACTTTCACACCAAAAGAGCAGCTCGAAGCTTTCAAAAATGTAAACACTATACACATCATTACACACTACAGCAAAACAATTGAAAACACAATGCTCAATTTGTGAGAAGGTTCTTTGTTTCATAACTCAGTGCAAAAACAGAATCTATTGCACACAACAGTACTCTTGAAAACATGATCAGGGTGTGAAGTTTTTTTTTTTTATTTACACCACAATCACTGTGCGGCATCATGTCGCTGAGCTGCATCGGGCCACATCACCTCATCCACATCGCAGGCTATATTGTCTCTTGCCAGGCACCGCGGGAAAAACGCCCTGGAATGGCGGATCCATCCTTGGAAGTTCTCCACTGGGATGTCAACACACACCAGCTCCATTGCCCTTGAGGAGGTTCTCTCTAGTGTATGGTTGTCTGTCATAAACCTTCCATCTCCACGATGAGAAGAACTCCTCTATAGGGTTCAGGAAAGGGGAGTAGGGTGGCAGACAGACGTTTAAAAAGTGGTTACTGTTGGTGGTGAACCA
>NC_060150.1:44443854-44458284 GCF_021292245.1 Micropterus dolomieu | reverse complement strand
TCTTCCCCTGACTCTGCCTTCATCCATTGTGTTTGTTTGGAATCTTCAGCAAACTGTGCACTCTGAACTTGCTTTTATACATGTGGTCACAGCATTAGCAACAGGTGTTTTCAATTTTGAGTCGTTGTGTGTAATGAATGACGCCAGGTGTGTTCATTTTGTTCAAATATTGCTGACTGTGGCAAGCATTTTGCATCACATGAGCTTTCATTTGAGAATATGAGCAGAGTTCTTTTGCAACTTGTGTTTTAGCAAGGAAAAATGTGTTAAGATTTATGTGAACGGAGGATTGTGTTTTGTGAATTGTGTCTTCATGTGAAATGTGTTTATGATATTGGAAAATGATGGCTAGATTTAGTAAATGTGTTTAGACAACTGGTCATTTGGTTTAGAGGATTGGCTTTTGTGTTTTAGCATTTGAGAAAAACTGTAACAAGTAACTAGCAAGAGGCAGTAAGATATTGAAAGTATCAAGTAAAAAAAACAAAATCCCCTTCAGGTCTCCCTCTAAAGCCACTTCCCCAAATCTCACATTTTTATGCGGGAGGTAAGTAGGTAGGCTTGCCAATCATTTCATTCGGCCCAAATGAAATTATTGGCCATATGCTTATTACAGACCGGCAACATTTTTTCATTTTTGTGTCAGAGCATTTGATTTATTGATTGCTGTCTGGATGTAAATAGACTTTCAACACATAACAACAATGCTTCTGAAATAAATGGCCTACCCCAGCTTTAATTTCTGTACTGTTAATCAATTTGCAACTATTTGTAGGGATCCTGAGCCCTAGGTTGGGAACCGCTGTGTAAAACATTCTGCCCCCAAACATTTTTCTCTCCACTGATCAAACATTTTCTTGTATTTTACTAAATTGCACAGTTGGAAGACTTCACCGTGATAAGAGTTCTGACAGTCTTGATTGCAGTCATGATGGCTGGTGCAGCATGAAGGGAGTGGATGTTTCAAAGCTCAAAATTGCTCTAAATCATCAATAGTCTGTTATCAGGATGATGCCATAGTTGGCAAAGACTTGTGCTTCAAACTCCGTTATAGCTTCTTGCATAATCTGCCAGGTGTGGATAATTTTCATAAGCCATTTTGCCTGTGATTCTTTCTTCAACTTGTATGTATGTGGGCCCGTTAACACAGCTACCATTAACTTTTCTGATCACATAGTTAATTGAGGAGCTGGTAAGAGAAGTGAAGTAAACGGGGCAAATGAAAATGTATAAAAGACAGGTGCTGAATAAATAACAGATTCAAATTAGCTGTATAGCATTCACCCAGATGTACTAGTATTACAGTTCTGAATGCTTTTTTCAAAAGCTGTCAAAGAAAGGAGAGTCAGGGTCAGAAATGACCTGAAGCCCTGTCCTTGAAGGTTCATAAATTGCGAGTAAACTTAAAAACGAAGGGCAGAAACAAAGCGGACAGTCACTGCTTATCCAAAGGCATGCTTGCATGAAACACACAATATCCAAACAGCAGGTGAGGACGTACTGTTCCATCCATCATCTTAAGCAGTTTATCCAGACTCTCTAAAAGAACAATGACAGTATAAGTCGTTTCTGACAGCACCCAAAACAACATGTGTTTATGTTCAAGGGACAAAGACACAGTAATTATGAATTAATTTGACGTTGTTATAGAGCAGCAAAATGCAGAGGGAGAAGGTCAGGCTGGGTGAAAGGGTTGGAAAATGTCATGATGATCCAGCTCCACTAACCTCAACAAAACAGAACAGTAATTTTAACCCAAACCATGAAGACCTAACCATAGCGTTATCAGATAATAAAAAAACATTTTTGCAGTGATTTGCAACTGATTTGGAGGGCGTAATAGAGACGACAAGTGCTTCTATGTGTCATTCTAGACAAAACATATTTTATCATCCAATTTGGATGACTTGTTGGAAAATCTTTGCAACAATGCATTTTTAGATAAGTCAATGTGGTTTAGATGCTTTTTAACCTAGAAAACATTTCTGAACTCATACACAAGCATTAATTATTCAGTTTATTTTAAAACCTAAAAATCTCCATAAACGTGATTACTGTCAATGTTAGTGATTTGTATGAACACATTTACTGATTCTTTGCCTATGGGTGTGAAGAGTCCGTTATCATCACAGAGAACAGTCTAGACCTGTTCTTTTATTAAAAAGCGCTCAGAGATAACTGTTGTTGTGATTTGGCCCTATATAAATAAATTGAATATTGAAGAGTGGATTGTTTCTGTCTGAAAAGGGGATATGCAGCTTAAACTGTAAAAACAATGCTTCACACACCCAACAGCACTGTTATTTAAATAAAAATCTAAACTCAAGTGAACTGAAATTAACTGAACAAGTTGAGTTCCCTCTTAAACCATTACATAAACCAAATATTGAAATTACTTCAGTGTGGGTGGAACAGGCACATGTAAATGACTGCAACATATTATAGTATAAACAGGTGTTTTACAGGTGCTTTTATTGTGCCCACGCCTGTAAACTGAGGTTAGTACATTTCCCCTTTAGTATGCTTTCAGTTGCTAAGGGCTATTTCAATATATGTTGGGTTCGATTGCCCGGAGCTGCATTTTTATTTGTTGTTTTCTGATTCTCACCAAGTTCAATTTAAATACAAGCAAACACAGACAATGAAAGACTTTGAGAGTATAAACTCTCTGTTCTCTTTGCTGTTTTGCATCTCACATCTGTTTCGAACTTCAGCTCCAGGGAGTCTTGTTTCACCTGATTTTATTCCACAGCACATCTCAGGGTTAATACCTGACTGTGTTCACCACTTCCGAGAAAATACTTTTAAGAGCATTTAGAAATGTTGTTGGCCACTGCGGCTCCTGGAAATGGAATAATTATCTGCTTAGATAAACATTAGTCTTAGTTTTCTATTTTTCCTTTCAGTTACACAGTATGCTAATAATACTACTTCTAATAGCAATGTGGATTTTTGATTAGAGTGGTTGGTATTCATTAAGCCTGTGATGGACTGGCGACCTGTCCAGGGTGTATCCCGCCTTTCGCCCAATGTCAGCTGGGATTGGCTCCAGCCACCCGCGACCCTGTACGCAGGATAAGCGGTTATTGAGGATGGATGGATGGATGAATGGGATTCATTAAGCTGGCAATCCACTGTTACCTTAAAATACCCTTGTGACCATTTTCTCTTCAACCTGAATTTGTTCTTTTTGTTCGGTCATGTTCATCATTTCAAATGGATTCTTAATTAGCGGCATCAGTTGTTCTGACAGGACTCGTAACGTAATGCATTCTACTATAATTCTAATTTCATCTGATTTGACAAAATTCTGATCAAACTTTTGTTTAATTTCTTGGCTGAATCAATGTTTCTCTTCTGTTATAATAAAATGAAGATATAGTATAATATATAGTATCTGTTAATAGTGTTCATTAGTTTTAAATAAATAAATAGAACACAGTTGTACTTTACAGAACAAGTAAAATTCTTTATAGTTGGATAAAACAAATCTATCAACTTCAATATCGTGCGTGAACTTGTTGAAAGAGTGAACTGAGCGTATCTGTTTGTAACTAATGAACGTGAGCGTTGTTAACGACCTGGCATGCCATCTGGGTCACAGAATCTGATGGGTCATAGATTAAGGTGTTAAAAAACAGAAGATATTAATGTACAATGAACTTTGAGGCAGCTCGTGTGAACTTGATCACTGATAAACTTTAACATAACATTTTACACTTTTGGTGTTATGTTTTATAGCCATTATAAAAGTCAATAAAAAAGTCATGATAAAAATAAAAATAAAAAATGAAGCTTTTTTTCTAAATAAACTGCTCAGTGCCGTAGCACAGTGATGGTTAAGTTGCATACATGTTCATCAGAGCTTGTGTGAATGAATTAAACAAAATCCCAGTAATGTTTAGAAATTCTATAAATAGTAGCTGAACCGTTTTATGGTTCAAGGTCCAAAAAGAAGAGATCTGGTTGTGTTTATAGTTATTATGTCCCTACATAAAAGTGTGAAAAGCTAATGTCATCATAAGTAATGGATCATTTGTCCGTCCATCTATTTCTGTCTGTTTATTCCACGGCAATAGACAAAATACGTCAGACGGTAATAATAATGATCACACTACTGTGTGACACCAGTTCCTCTCAGTTTTAAGAATCATAAAAGCAAACTTTTGTTTACTTGCTTGAGTCAGGATTGAGGATCACTGAGTGTTTTATCAGGCCTGTAACAGTGCTCAGCTCAGCTCTGCTCCAGCAGCCGGTCACAGACCTTTCGGTAAACCTTATTGCTTTCAGCTCCAGTAACCTTATTGCTAAGCCCAGCAGAAATTCCTCCTTAATAAGTCCAGACTCGTGTCATTTAGATATTAATTTGTAAGCACATGTGTAGCCGGCCTGATTGCTCATTAAGAGTGTTACTGCAATTGCAATTAATTGACCATGTTTCCACAGTAGATTAATATAATAGATATAATTTGAATTATTGCAAGTTGCCCATGAACAATACAGATGTGTGGTGCATTTCACAGTTATCCATACCTCATCTATTGTGTTAAGTGTAATATGTCATAATATTGTATTATGGTTTATTTCTGGAGGACTGCATCATGAGAGAAAGAGAGAGAGAGTGCGGTTCATCAGTAAGCAACACAAATTTTGCGAGCCCATTTGTTTAGCTTGTTGCTAATAATAATTTTGCTTTCACTCGGAAACAGACACAGAAATAGATGCACACTATGATGATAGAGACACAAATAAATCTGCCTATTCACATATAAAGTCCCAGAGATAATCATGTAAAAAGATCATCCACTGCATTATCTATTTTAAGGGGAGGCCTGTTCTCCAGTTAGGTGTACTCACTAGAGAAAGAAAGAATTATCAAAATAGAAGCAGCAAAAACCAAGATATTCTGACTTAGCTCCTAGTATCTAACGCGCTAAATCCCATAATGGATCTCCTGTGACTGGTAAACTGGCATCTTGTACTGTAAACTTTATTTCCCCAGTTTGTAATGTAGAAAATTTGTCTTCAAGCCAAAGCTGAGCTCCCAGAGCCATAGACACACAACTATTTTCACAGGCAGAGCAGCATGCACGTGCAGGCGGGCGGGTTAAGCACCTGCCCCTTTGCCCCTTGATGCCCAAGGTGTCCTTTTGTTAAGGCAAAATTTCCTTTATTTATTTTTTTGTAAAGGCCCTTTTGTGAAGGCCTGCTGAATTAACATTAGTCAAATGAATGAATAATTTAGCAGTAAATAAAATGACCCACATGATAACCTTTCACCTGACGACCTCTATGCTCAGACACCTTTAGTTATTCTACCTAACCTTACCCTCAGGACACCTTCGATACCACTGGTAAGTGGTGTTTGCAGCTCTGTGCTTTTTGTGGGATGTATTTTACAAGAACGGCGTGAAAAGAGCATGCATAGTTGTTGTTTCTATTGTTGTGTGAAGCCTGTAGAAGTAACCTTGTAGACTCAGCAATATAAACAAAGATGCTCTTCTACTTCGTTCTTGCTGTTTGAGGGAGAAAGGTTTCATGGCTGCCGAGGAGTCTGGTGTTTTTAATGTAATCTGACTAAAAATTATTCATACTTTTATTCATACTTATTTATACTCAACTATTATTGTTACAGCATTATTTAAAGAAAGTAGTGTGTCTTAAAAATAATGATCACAACGTTGGTAAAACAGGCTGATACTTATACCTCCCAATTATACTTATCAGCTCTATTTTAAATTGTCATTCAAATAAGAACAGGACTGGAACAGATTTATACTTTAAATATGTCAATATTTGTTTTTCTACAACATCAACATTAACGGCAAAACCACTATATAAACTCAATAATATCTCTCCATTAATACATCTAAAAATGTCAGTATCAATGTAAAATAAATAATAATCCTGACATCAAAATGCAATGTGAAGGATAGATTAGAATGAGCCATTTATATCTCCATAACCGCGGGTCCCCCCTTCCATAGATGTCACCACGTAGAATTCAAGCAGTGCAGACACTCATCACTACATTGAATATTTACTTTAGAAGTAGTAATAATATACAGCAGGGGTTGGCAAATAAGTTTTGCATCGGGGGTGAGAATATGAGATATAATATTGACATACACAAGTGAGGCTTTTAGTTAGATCAGTTGATAAGGTGCAGGACTCAGACCCCAAGGGTTGATGGTTTGATCCCACCTTAAGGTAACTTTTTTTCCCCTCTCTTCAACAAATGGATTCTGCAGCGAATGTTTCTCACATTACATCATGTGCTGCAGTGTTTGTTTTTCGGTGTTTGATCCACATCCATCAACCTACGGACACTTTTTAATTTCTCCAGACAGAGGACATTTAGAGGAATCACATTTTCTGAAGGCTCTTTCAGAGGTTTGTCAAGCAGGCTACAGACTCTTTTAAAGTCTTCACAAGTTTTCAAAGTAAAGCACAGTTCAACTCCAAATACTGCATTACAGTAAACAAGCTTCTCGCGCTTTTATTTTATAGGCAAAACCACTAAAGAGGAAGTGATTATGTAAGTAACTGCTGCTGCCATGATTGAGATCTATTTCAGCACCGCTTTCAAAGTATTTATTTATTTATATTTTTTGCCACTATCAAAGCACCATAATCGGGCATTACTGATGGCGTGCAGTTTTGTCCATAATCACAGAGAGAATGAATATGTTTTCCTTGTCAATGTTTGTATAAACTTAATCTATTATGTGGTTTATAATGGGTTGTGGTGCAGAAACAGTGACAATGTTAGTCACTCTTGGCTTACATTTTCCATGTTAACTGTCAGTGGCCAAGTCGCAATAATATATGGTTTTACTGAATAATTAAGTAAATATAATTTATTAATAAATATACCTAAAGAAAACTAATTTCTTCCCCCATTAATGGTTCTTCTCAGAGTATTTCTCACACTTTTTTTGAATCTGGTATCTTCTTTTCTCTACCTGCAGCTCTTGGTTTGCAGCAGCCTCTGTGAGCATCTTCTTCTAATTTTCTCAAAGCTGTCAGCCTCGGCAGCAGCTGCAGCACTACAACAGCAGGTCGGTCACAGTAAGCCAGTTCAAACACTCAACAATCTTCACATCTTGTCATGGTCACATTACAAATGTTTAATAAGCTAATATATCTCCTATGTTTGTTTTAATATCTATAATCTCCGATCACCTGCAGCAGTATCAGCAGCAACAACAGTAAAGGCAGGAACCACAGCAGCAACATCCCCAGCAACCCCCTTAACAACAACTGTTCCCTGGAAGTTATGTCAGCCCACAATGTTTTAAGCTATAACTGGGTATTGCCTACAATCTCTAAATAAGTCCTTTTCCGTAGCTTAACACTTATCAGACATGGTCTATAAGGAAAAATAATCCGCTGCTATGTCAACATCCCATTTCCCACGGGATGTTCTCTCCCATGAACCTGTTTCATGTGCACATGTAAACACAAAGATGCATGATTTCTACAAGAAGTACTTTATTTCCACTTACTCATCAAGAAATAAACATGCTGTGACATTTAGAGATCTTAAATTACTACAATAATGATGAGTTGAGAACATGCTATAGGGCTAATGGATGTTCCTAACCTTCATACTTCCAAATGTCAGAAAATTAAAGTTGTTAACCTCAACTAAGAAGACAATCCATTTACAATAAAGTTGATTCTTTTAACCCATAATTTTTTAGGCCCATAATTCTGCTGTCAAATATCCTGGCTTCAGTTTTGAACCAGCTCCCTTCTTTTTTTTGACTCACAATATTAAATATTCTTACAGTTAATCCAACAGATGCTGTGAACACTGACACACTGTTGTCCCTGTTCACTGTTTTGATGTTGGTCATATCAGATAGAACAGACTGAGCTAGATACATTTTTATTATCATTATTACAGAGTTAAATCTGTGATCTGAGTCTGCTTTTTATCAGGTGCTTTGCTGAGCAGGATGTTATGCTGCAGTGGAGCTGATGCCCCTCTGACATCCCTGAGGTGGGGGCAATCAAAAGAGACTTTGTATACAGGAATCAACAATGCCCCTTGTTACATGCTTCATCCATCATGTTTTTCGAGTGGCCTTTTATTGTGGCCAGCCTGAGGCACACCTGTGTAATACCCATGCTGTCTGATCAGCATCTTGATATGCCACACCTGTGAGGTGGATGGATTATCTTGGCAAAGGAGAAGTGCTCACTAACACAGATTTTGACAGATTTGTGAACAATATTTGAGAGAAATAGACCTTTTGTGTACATAGAGAAAGTCTTAGATCTTTGAGTTCTGCTCATGATGAATGGGGGCAAAAATAAAAGTGTTGCGTTTATAATTTTGTTCAGTGTATATGAAATGAACACTTCATGTCTCCTAACTGCTTGGAGTCTCTACTCCCGCCTCTGTGTGTTGTGAAGTGTTGTGAACGTCGTGTGGATGGATGAAAGCGTATTGGGTTCTGTTTGCAAACTTTTACTCATTGATATCTGTCTGAAAAATGTTATTTTAGTGTTGAAATGTTCAGGAAGACAGAGTGTGGTCTTATGCAAATGGTGCAATATTCTGTGCTCATGTTCACGTCTCCTTTCGGAACCCGTCTGCTGTCTGCTAGTTTTCGCAGTTCTTGCTTAGCTTCCATGCCGGTACCACTCTCTGCTTCTCAAACTGGGGGCGCACCAACTACCATCTACAGCAGGTAACACACTGACTATAGATAAGTACCTCATACATCCTCCATTCAAAATGTTAGCTCACGTTTGTTGCGAACAAATGTACAGCTAATGATGCTAGCAACAAACAGAAGCGCTTTAGCTTAGTTTGGAAAAATATAACAATGCTTTGAACACAATGAGCACACACGAGATGTGGCATATGCTGCAGGAGTGACATAAAATGTTTCGATGGACATTTTGATACTTTGTGTTCACTATGAAACTGGGCCGTTGTTGACATTTATGCTGTGAATTTAATGTGACAACACCTTTGTCTAAACCTTTCAAAGATGCCTTTCATGCCTACAGGTAGACTGCTCGATACTCATTCATAAGTTGTCCCTGGAGAATTCTCTCAAATAACCTAAGACTCCTTAAAGATGGAGATTGGATTTGTCACAGTCCTTATGTTGCTAAAATCCATTCCATTGAACTTGACAACATTTAGACATTCCTTCCACTGAAAGATGTCTATGAAAATTCTCAGTCATCCAGGTCATAGTTATCCAACAAAGGTTAAAATCAAGGGCAACTGGACTTGGTTGAAAATACTGGAAGACGTTTCGTCCCTCATCCAAAGGACTTTTTCAGTTCTGACTGACTGGCAGGGAAACTCAGCTATTTAACCTCAGTGGGGTCGTTAGTGTTCCTGGTTGCTGTGATGACAGTCTTTACAGTCGTTAAGACTACTGGTGGCCAAGACTGAACGACCATCGTTGGTATCTTCACCTGAGGCCAAGAGGTTACGTTTGTTGAGTTTCCTGGGAAGTGATGAAAGGACAGCATTGTAAGTGGGGGATAAGTGGGGGATAAGTGGTGGCGTAGACCCCCTCCCCTGTTCAATGATGGCTTCTCAACCCTGGTGTAGATGGCTTCCTTGACACCTCTTTCAAACCATCCATCTTCTCTGTCTAAAATGTGCACCTGGTGGTCCTCAAACGAGTGTCCTCTGTCCTTCAGATGTAAGTAGACTGCAGAGTCTTGACCTGAGGAGTTGGCCCTTCTGTGTTGAGCCATGCGTTTGTGTAGTGGTTGTTTAGTCTCCCCAATATACAGGTCTGTGCATTCCTCACTGCATTGGACTGCATACACTAGATTGCTTTTCTTGTGTTTGGGTGTGCGGTCTTCAGGGTGTACCAGCATGTGTTCTTGGGTTTAAAAAACACAGGGATGTTGAGTTTCTCTGATACTCCAGACACGTATGGAATCACAATGTTGTTGCGTTTGACCTTCTTTTCCTCCTCCCCTGTAGTTTTGTTCTTCTTGGATCTTGTGGCTGTTTTCACAAAGGTCCATTTAGGGTATCCACAGGCTGTAAGTGCCCCCTTCAGGTGGTTCTGTTCCTTCTCTCTGGCTTGGGCGCTTGTTGGTATGTTTTCCGCTCTGTGGTGCAGTGTTCTCATGACCCCTAGCTTGTGCTCCAGTGGGTGGTGGGAATCGAAGAGTAGGTATTGGACTGTGTGTGTGGGTTTTCTGTAAACACCCATCTGCAGGCTCCTGTCCTCTTCAATGCAACACATTGGGTCTACGCCACCACTTATTCCCACTTACAATGCTGTCCTTTCATCACTTCCCAGGAAACTCAACAAACGTAACCTCTTGGCCTCAGGTGAAGATACCAACGATGGTCGTTCAGTCTTGGCCACAGGTAGTCTTAACGACTGTAACGACTGTCGTCACAGCAACCAGGAACACTAACGACCCCACTGAGGTTAAATAGCTGAGTTTCCCTGCCAGTCAGTCAGAACTGAAGAAGTCCTTTGGATGAGGGACGAAACGTCTTCCAGTATCTTCAACCAAGTCCAGTTGCCCTTGATTTTAACCTTTGTTGGACTTCCACTGAAACTACAGCTAAGAACAGCAGAATTATTTCTGCAGATGAGAAGAGAAAAGGAAAAAAAAAAATTAAAACAGAAGAGGTCATCTGTTGGGCTCCTTCACTGTAAAAATTACAATTTACATAAAGTTGTTTGGGCATGGCCTTAGAAACCTAAACTATCAGTATTTAAAGTACAATTGAAAAGTTAATTGTTTTATAAAGCTCCAGCTTAATAAAGTGAGTCCACTTAACTTTAAATCTAAACTGTGATTCATAACAAAGCAAGAAAGGTCTGTTAACTTGTGTTCTTTAGTTGGGGGATGCAGGGAAGCCAAATTTAACTCTTTACTTTATCCTTTGCACTGTAAAAATCTCATAAATGAGACTGAATGAGGCATGGATCTCATATGTAATTGTGCAAATACTGTACTGTATAGCGGCATGACATCTATACACCTGCATTCAAAATGTTCACAGCTATACTAAAGTCTGAAATAATATAGCAAGTAAATGCGCTACTCTTTATAATGAGAAGTCTCACCTGAAAAAGAAACAAACTTAACACTAGAATGGGCATTTCCTCAAGAAAATGCGTGTGAGTGCTGCCAGCTATTTTTTGCGATGTGGACTTAGGCTGCTCTATATCATCCCATCCCTCAGAAATCCTATGATGCATGGCGGTGAAGAAAGTTTTGTTAAAATTTGCTAATAAGTCTCCTATTTGCTTGAAACACAAAAGTTACTTTGTGATTTATGTTTTGTTAATCATGTCTGCTTGGAATATAGTGGTTTGTGTTGGTAATTGTCATTCTTGTGATGGTTTACTATTGAAACCAGGAGTGAAGTGCCTGTTTCGTTTGATAAGAACGCTGTCGAAGAATAAAATTAATAAACAGCCATAAGAGTTATGCTGTGAAAGACTTAATTTCATGTAAACAATGATTGCATTTAGAAAGAGTGACAACATAGAATTTTGAAAGTAATCACTGTAAGTCAGTAAGGACTAATATTGTGAATCAAATCAATGTCTGGCGCATGAAGTGGAACTCTGAGGACTGTCTTTTTACCACTACGCTACTGGATCACACGACTTTTTGAGTAACATTTTTAAGTATTGTTGATAAAGTACATTTGCCTTAAAAGATTAAGCTTTTCAGCTGTCCTTTGGGCAGTTCAAGTTACAGCCTGAGCAGCTCAAAAATATATAGCATGGATCTTCACCACTAGTAGGGAGAAAGATAATGCAAGTTGAAGAACTAGAAGAGCAAAGAGGAAAACAGTCAGATATTACTACTAGAGTCCACTCAAACCTGGCTGCAGGCTATCCATCAATGCAGCCATTTTTATGAAATGAAGCATGCACTTCACTCCTGGTTTCATTAGTAAACCACCACAAGAATGACAATTACCAACAAAAAACACTTAACATTTAACAAATACATAAATCAAAGTATTTGCTTTGTATAGGAGACTTATTAGCTAATTTTAACAAAACTTTCTTCACCAACATGCATCATGGGAGTCTAGCTCCACCAATGCTAGTTTGGAAGAGGAGTCCCATTCATTTTAAAATGCATAAAAATATAAAGTCAACCATTACAGATATCAGCTACACAGGTAATAGCACCCATCTCATGAAGAAGATGGACAATTTGAAGTTGAAACCAAGTTTGTAGGACAAACGGTACAGTAGACGGTAGATGCCAAAAAACAGCGGAATCAATAATAATAAAGAGCGAACAAAATTAAAGTGAAAGAGAACTAATAATGTGCAGTTTCTAGTACTGAAAGGCGCCTAGTGATGAATCATAGGCCTGGTTTACGTGATGTCCCTACCGCAGTTAAAGGTACAGCCTCACACATCCATGGCTACAGACTCTTATTAAACTCTTATTAATATAGATATTAGGATATTCACTACAGAATAACTAGAGTCTTGAAAATCCTGGGTTCAGAGTTCTCCAGCAAAATCCTAAAGAACCCATGAACCTCAAATTATGCCCAGAAGCACCCAAAACATGTCTCTGTCAATAAGTGGATGTGGTTGTTCTGTAATAAGACACATTCACTCTCCAAACACGATTCCTTGTTCAAAAAGTGTTGCCTTTTTAACCCTAATGTTCTGTTTGGAGTCTAGCCCCCAGGCCCTCTTTAAAAGCTCAGAAAAACTTAACTTGGGATCAGCTTGATATTTCAGCTTTTCCTATTTTGGGTGCTTATACACATAATTTTGAACTGATGACGTGTTTCAGAAGTCCAAAATGACGTTTTGGCGTGTCAGAGACCCCAGCTGTCAAACATGTGTAATGTTATTGGCGTTAGATACGCAGCACTATCCCTCCCGACAGCTTCTTCCTGAGAGGTATAGCAGGTATATTTCTTTCTACATTTCTTCAGTGAATAAAGTTTTGGCAGCAAACAGAAGGTACTTGATCATGTTAAGTTATACATAACAAAGAAAATATGAACTATTTCCTGATTTAGTGTAAAGCATTGCTTTGTGGTTATTTCGGTACTTTGTTACATTCATAAAATGTCATAAACATACATTCTTCATATTGGGTTTTAATAGGGTCAGAATAAAGGGAAAAGGTTTATGCAATTACACATAGGCTATAGCAGTGGGATATGTTTTGAGGAATTAGGAAATAAAGTTAACTGCGTGAATGTGAAGAAAATACTATCCTGCTTAAAAGAAGGTTAAATGTTACATTGGTGAGTAAGTTCTCTCATTATTAACACTCAGAATTAGTATCACAGATGAAATGAAAATGAAAATGAAAATTAAATGTGACTGCAATGACTACAGCACATGTTGAATACACAGTACTATTGTGTCCAATACTGTGATACAACACTGAGCTTTTGGAATTAATGTCCAATGTCAGTCTGTTTACAATGACCTTTGGAAAGTGGCAATGCTGATGCGAGCTGCATCCTTTTTACAAAGGCTTTTTAAATAAACTTTAAGCATGTGTGTTATTTTAAAGAGAGACATGTCATCTCCAATAATTTCGTATGATAATGTTTCCCTGTTTTGTATTTGAGGTTATTAGAGAATCTGTCATTTCCTTTTGTTGTTAGGTGTTATGGACCTCTTTCATTTGTTTATATAAAACCACATTATGTTTTCTCATCCACCTAAATGTTTTTTATTTGTCACTCCTGTGTGAATGGGTCCAGCTTTTGGGCATCAATCACTCATTGTTCCTGCTGGTATTTGATTCTGCTTTTCCATCAATCTTTATCACTGATGAATACCAACAACAAGAGAAAATAAGATAAGATTTGAATGAAGGAGGAATCTGCAGACAATCCACATCAATGACTAAAAATCAAACAGGCACAAATACTGCAAATACCATAGCAATTCTGTTTTGTAAGTCTGAAACGTGTTGTAGATATACATGTAGGTAAAGTAAACTGGTAATGCAATCATTTTTATGTTTTCATGTATTCATTTACTGATTATGTAATTATGTGCAGTATGTAATTATGAGGATAAGCGAACGCAAGCCGTATGTATGTGTATGCAGTGTACTGTATCTGTATATAAATATATACAGTGGGGGAAAAAAGTATTTGACCCCTTGCTGATTTTGCAGGTTTGCCCACTTACAAAGAATGCAACAATCCACAATTTTAATCATATGTACATTCTAACAGTGAAAGACAGAATCCCAAAGAAAATTCCAGAAAATCACATCATATGAATTTATTAAAATTGATGACCATCTGATGAGGAAAAACAAGTATATGACCCCCTACCAAACAGCAAGTATTCTGGCTCCTACAAGCCAGTTAGTCTTTCTTTAAGACACAGCCCCAATCCCAACCAATTATCTACATCAAATACACCCGCCTCACCTCGTTACCTGTATAAAAGACACCTG
>NC_060150.1:44428038-44443834 GCF_021292245.1 Micropterus dolomieu | reverse complement strand
CAATGACTACAGCACATGTTGAATACACAGTACTATTGTGTCCAATACTGTGATACAACACTGAGCTTTTGGAATTAATGTCCAATGTCAGTCTGTTTGCAATGACCTTTGGAAAGTGGCAATGCTGATGCGAGCTGCATCCTTTTTACAAAGGCTTTTTAAATAAACTTTAAGCATGTGTGTTATTTTAAAGAGAGACATGTCATCTCCAATAATTTCGTATGATAATGTTTCCCTGTTTTGTATTTGAGGTTATTAGAGAATCTGTCATTTCCTTTTGTTGTTAGGTGTTATGGACCTCTTTCATTTGTTTATATAAAACCACATTATGTTTTCTCATCCACCTAAATGTTTTTTATTTGTCACTCCTGTGTGAATGGGTCCAGCTTTTGGGCATCAATCACTCATTGTTCCTGCTGGTATTTGATTCTGCTTTTCCATCAATCTTTATCACTGATGAATACCAACAACAAGAGAAAATAAGATAAGATTTGAATGAAGGAGGAATCTGCAGACAATCCACATCAATGACTAAAAATCAAACAGGCACAAATACTGCAAATACCATAGCAATTCTGTTTTGTAAGTCTGAAACGTGTTGTAGATATACATGTAGGTAAAGTAAACTGGTAATGCAATCATTTTTATGTTTTCATTTATTCATTTACTGATTATGTAATTATGCGCAGTATGTAATTATGAGGATAAGCGAACGCAAGCCGTATGTATGTGTATGCAGTGTACTGTATCTGTATATAAATATATAGTATCCAACAAAGAACAAGAACATAAAATTGTCATTGGTGAACACCAATTGTAGATGCTTTAGCAGCTCCAGGTATCTCTGCAAAGTTGAAAATTTTGCCCTCAACTTCATTTAGAAGGACACCAACAACAAGACAATCCTCCAATTTTTAGATTTTTGCCACAACAATAGACATAAAACAATATAGAGCACATTCTTTAATTAAACACACTAGTATATACCGTATGCTGGCAGCATTTAACTCAATGCTTTTTGGGCATCCAAGGTAATCACACATAATCACAGCAACAACGAGCGCCTTAGTACTTAAGATAGCCACATTAAAGTAAACCCCCTGAACCTTATTTTTCTATGAAATTAATTTCCTCTTCCTAGCACTCCAATGAAATGCATCATCTTTTGCCAGATGAAAAATGTGTTCCAATCTCTGCATGTTACCGTTGGTAATTATGTGTTTCTATGTGTGTGCAGACCCTGCACATTGGGTGAGATGATAAATGCCATCTAATAAGGAGCATGTTCCTCAAGAAAGTGACATTATCATCTGCTTCCATCAAGGTAGCGAGTTTCTCTGGTTTCAGTCAATATCAGAATAATAATTTTTTTTACTCTAGAACAGAACAGTGCTTGTTAAAAAGATCTCCATGAAAAACAGCAGTTAAATGTATTCTCTAAAGAGTCATAATTGTCATGTAATTACTGTTAGATAGCCATTATAAATGACTTAACTTAATGTAATGTGAAATGATTAGAGTTGAGTGTTGGCCTATAAGATGATCCTGACTATAAAACAGCAAAATACGTTACATGAGCCAACTCCAGCAAGTTAACCTTGGCTAACTGAACAGTTATAGACACACTATAAATGAACTTAACTTGCTAGCATAGCAGTCATTTTTAATGGCTACAAACAATCTGGTACTGATGTTGTTAATATGTTTAGTCCAGGATTTCAAAAAAAATCCCCACTTTTTCAAAAGCAATTTCCAGAAAAAATATACTGTCTTATACGGTATTCAGGCTTATATGGTACTTTCAACCCCACTGCAGCTCTATAGAATTTTTTAAATATAATTTTAATTGCTAAAAGGTAAGGTAAGGTTGAGTCATTCTCTTCAACCCTACAATATAAAGGTGTGTTCAGACTGAACACAATGCAGATTTTTGAGGCTGCACAATTAAAGGGGCTACATTTAGTCTTATTGTCAGTGGGCTCAAAACTCACTTAGAAATGAAGCACACGAGGGACTTCCAGTATGGCGCGGTGCTGAGTGGTCGTGTCTCTTTCAGCTCCACCACAAGTCTGGAAAAATCCTGAAATAACTTCATCATTGTGCATCACAATGTCGCCAAAGAAGAATCACATCAAAAAAACAGAATTACAGAGTGAAAGCTTGGAGTCTGAGGACGAGGGCGCTGGGCAGAGCAGAGGTGTTGAACACGAGCAGTGCAGTTAGCCCTGAAGATATTTTCAAGGCCATCAATGATATGAAAGTGGAATATTCTATCAAATTTGAAAATGTGCTGTCTGCCGTGGACAACGTAAAAAAGGAAGTCAAGGACTGTGCTGGGCGAATCTCTCACGCCGAGGTACGTATATCTGGAGCCGAAGATTACATTGTAGCCATGCAGGCCACAACCACCGCCCTCGAAGAAAGGGTCAAGTCACTTACCGCTAAACTTGTGGATTGGGAGGGCCGCAGCAGGAGATCCTACTGCCAGATGCAACTGCCAGAGGGAGCTGAGGGGAACAGTGCTTGCTCATTTCTGGAGCAGTGGCTTCCTGAGGCTTTGGATATGGAGCCCTCCATTCTCCCCTGACCATCGAGAGAGTGCATCACATATCTGGTCCAAGATCCGACCCCAACACACCCCCAAGGGCTTTGATAATGAAGTTCTTAAACTATAAAGACGTGTGATGTGTGATGAATGCAGCCAGGCCAAAAGGGAGAGTGCTCTACAAGAATTGGCAGGTTATGTTTTTCCCAGACCTCCCCATGGAAGTCCACAAGCAGCAGAAACACTATGACAGTGTCAAGCAGCGGTGTAAAGCTATTCGGCATGGAATCCTATATCCAGCGTGCCTGAGCGTCTCCCACTGCGATCATTCCTATGTTTCTGACACACCAGCTGAGGCGGACAACTTTCTTGTGAAGCTTGGCAGAGGGGTGGAAGTGGAGCAATGGTAAAGAAGAGTCCACATGTAAAGTTATACTCTGATTTATTTAGGGACAGTGAATCATCTGCTGCTGTTTTGCCTTAATAGCAATTTTAAGTTTGTGCTCCACCTTATCCATTTTGATGGTTTGGCGAAAACACTTGTGGCGGGGCTGAGGCTGTATGGAAGAAGGTCCTCAGAAGCGGCTCCTCACGGGTGGGTGGATCTGTTGTGCGCCACATGGATTGTCACTGAGAGAGGGAGGGGGGTGGTAGTTACAGCTACAGCCATACAGTAACGGTAGTTATAGTTACAGGGAAAGAGGGTTGTTCACACGTTCGCAGTTGATTGTTCGGTTTGCATGTGTTCTTGCACTGTGTTTTACTTTAAAATGTTTTTTTGTTTTTCTTTAAAGTGGTATGTTGGGATGATCTATTGTGTTTTCATGAGGCAATATTTTGGGTCAAGCGCCCTTGGTAAACCCAATGACTCATAGTGTCAAAGTTAAATTCACATCCTGGAATTGTACAGGACAAAATTAAGCAGGTAAGAAGCAGATTAAAACAACTTCAGTCGAAGATCATATTTCTGCAAGAATCACATCTATTGGCTGTTGATATTTCTAAAATACGCAAGAGGTGGCCAGGGCAGGTGGTTTCTGCATCATTTAGCTCTCATGCAAGGGGAGTTTTATTCTTATTCATAAGTCTATTCCATTCCAAATATTGCAATCAATCTGTGATTCAGCTGGTAGATACATCGTTATAAGGGGCACTTTGCTGTCTGAGCAATTGTATATAATATGCTTATATGGTCCGAATGAAGATGAAGTTCTTCAGCAATTTGTTTTTGAATATTTCCGCACTTCCAGGTAAATATGTTATTGCAGGAGATTTTAACTGTACTCTGGATCCTGCTAAGGATCACCCCACTGGTTCAAACAACTCCCACACCCAATCTAGTAAAGCCATACTGCATTTTAGAAGGAGTTGAATTTAACAGAGATTTGGAGGGAACTGAAACCAGATGATGTGGTTTACTCCTGCTACTCTAGGACTCATTCTACCTTTTCCCCAATCGATTATTTCTTTATCTCAGCAACTTTACGCTCTAAAATTGAAGATTGTTTCTATGATAGTATTGTTATCTCTGAACATGCTCCAGTATCTCCTATATTTAGACTCTGACTTGAAGCCAGATCCGCCAAGATGGCGCTTTCACCCCAAATGGCAGTAAGATACAAGCTTTATTGAATACATTGGTCAGCAGATTGATCTATACTTTTCAATCAACACAACCCAGACTTCAGCTTGCACTAGATGGGAAGCCTTTAAGGCTTTTATAAGGGGGCAAAATTTTAGCAGCTCCAAGTCAACAAATGTACAACAAAAGATGAAACTACTTTCAAATAAACTAAATAAAATAAATATAGAGACATTTTTCTCAATAATTCTGCCGATGCCCACGAGGACAAGCTTATTGAGACTTCAATCAAGAATCAATCATATTACGACCAGGGTGAAAAAGCTGGGAAGCTGTTGGCTTGGCAAATCAGCAGCAAGCAGAGAAACAGAAACAGAGACAATTAGCTCTATTCAGGATGCAGGGGAAGTTGTGAAGGTAAACCCTCGGGAGATAAACAATACCTTTAAATCCTTCTATGAAAAATTATATACATCAGAGTATCTTTCTGGAAATGATACCCAGGCTACCTTTCTGGACAGGTTGGAGTTTCCTAAAGCTTCAGAACACTCTAAGAGCATTCTTAACGCTAAATTTCCAGTGCAATTGACTGTATGAGGGCAGGGAAGGCTTCTGGCCCTGATGGGCTGCCCATTGATATTTACAAGAAATTTAAGGATAAACTTTGCACTCCCCTCTTGGAGATGTTTATAAAATTTTATGAAAATGGCCTCATGCCCCCTTCTTTGACAGGTGCCCTGATAACCCTGCTACTGAAACTGGGAAAGCCACATACAAAATGTGATTCCTATTGAGCTATCTCACTAATGAACTCTGATACTAAGATACTTTGTAAAGCACTGGCAAGTCAGATGGAGGGCTTTTTCCCTGATGTGGTGGGTAGTGATCAAAATGGTTTTATAAAAGGCCACCAGGGTTTTCATAATGTTAGGAGAGTGCTGAATATTCTATATGCTAGAAGGGGGGCGCAAAAAGCTGCAATCCTGTCTTTAGACGCGGAGAAGGCCTTTGACAGGGTTGAGTGGCCCTACCTTTTTGATGTATTAACTCACTTTGGCTGTGGTGAAAGCTTTTGCAGATGGATAAAGATACTATATACAAATCCCACGGCAGAGATCCTTACTACCAATATGGTATCTAAGACCTTTGATATTTGTAGAGGTTCTAGGCAGGGCTGTCCTCTCTCTCCTCTCCTATTTATTCTTGCCATTGAGCCTCTGGCTATGGCTGTTAGATCGCACCCCAATATCTCAGGCGTCAAAATAGATCAGTTGGACCATCGAATTGCCCTCTTTGCTGATGATGTGATTTTATTTCTTACTGACTTGCACAATTCTATACCTACGCTCTTGAATCTAATTAAAGATTTTGGTTTTCTAGATATAAAATAAATAATTCAAAATCCTCAATTATGATGTTAAAGGTGGAAGAACGACATATGCCTGCACCTCTTACTTCCCTTTTTAATGCAACAGATTGCTTTACATACTTCGGCATTCGTATCCGGCCGGAGATTGATCGAATAGTCTCAACTAACTATGACCCTGTTGTAGACTCAATACTCCTATGGATTGATAAATGTAAATGCTCCGTATAGCGCCTTTCTAGTCTTTTCTCAAGTCACCCACTGAGCCTAAGTGAGCCACAGCCGCCCCACTAGATGATAGATGGTCATCTCTACCTATATCTTTGATTGGCCCGAGTTAACATTCTGAAAATGACTGTCCTGCCAAAGTTGTTGTATCTATTTCAGAATATACCTCTGCCACTGCCACTATCCCTTTTTGCAAGGCTCAATAAGCTGTTCGCTGCTTTTATTTGGAATAATAGATGTCCCAGAATATGTTTGTCTTTGCTGTACTTATCGTATGATGGGTGGGGGGGGGGGGTACATCTGCCAAATATCCAGTGGTACTACTGGGCAGCACAGCTTCGCACTGCAATGTACTATTTCATCTCTGAAGCTTTTCCATCCTGGATGGAGCTTGAAATGTCCTCAGTTGTCCCCAAATTACCCCTCAACCTCTACATCTACTCGGCTGATGTTAAAAAACTCAAAAAGCTAACAAATAACCCTTTGTTCTCAATACGATCAAGGTTTGATAGAGAGTGTGGAAATTTCTTGGTGAAAAGCATTCCTTATCACGCTTAAGCCCTATCTGGGGCAACCAAATCTTTGCTCCTGGGAAAAATTATCCGGGTTTCCAAATATGGGCCAATAAGGGTCTAAGAAAATGTCATTTGAAGAACTCACATTTTTTAACCATTTTAAATCTGGCAGTACTTCTTAGAAAATTTGATTTCGACCCAATGTAATGATAAGGGCAGAATTTCAGCTGTTTACAATATGCTTGAGTCTAGTTCTACTGAATCGTCTGTGAACAAACTGAATTCCTGGAGAGATGATGTTCAGGAGGACATTTCTTGGAAGAATGGAGAAGTATTTGTACCAAAGCTCAGGCTCAGACTGTGAATACTCAGCTGAAGCTTCTTCTATACGATTGGTTAATGCAAACATATGTAGCCCCTGCTAAGTTAAATTTATTTAATAACACGATTCCAGACAAATGCTACAAGTCCAGTCATTCTAAAGGGGCCCTGTTTCATTGCCTGTGGAATTGTGGAAAAATGAAAGACTTTTGGAAGGAGGTATCACATATGATAGTCCAAATGGTATCAGTGAAGTTACCTTTCTATCCCAAAGTGTTTATTTTGGGGTTGTACCCAACCAACCTACATTTGAATAATCAGGTACTAACACTTATAGATATGTGCTTACTGCTAGCAAAACGCTTAATAGCTCTCGCCTGGAAAAGTATGAACAGGCGAGTATTGCTCATTGGCTCAGAGAGATGTCTTCCTGCATAACAATGGAAAAGATTACATACATGGTTAGGGCTAAACAAAACACTTTTGAAAAGGTTTGGGGACAGTTTTGGGATTTTATTGAGCTAAGTGTGGTGGGTGACACATTGGCTAATTAATGGGATTCTGGTTGGCTGTATTTTCTTGGCTCGAGGTACAGGCAGGATTTACTGGACTGTCTTTTGACGCTGTGGGTCATCAGAAAGTTTTCCCAATTATTACTTATTCCATCAGATATATCCTAATGGCTGAGACTACTGTGAAAGGCATTTATATTTTATTTTTTTAATTTTTATTTATTTTGTTTTGTGTGTGTGTGTGCCTAGCATCTCTTCTGTTTCATCTTAAGAGGATTTATCTCCTTATAAGTGTGTGTGTGTGTGTGTGTGTGTGTGTGTGTGTGTGTCTCAAAAAATAAATGGAACACTAAAATAACACATCGTAGATCTGAAAGAATGAAATAATCTCCTTTAAATACTCCTTTATTTACATAGTTGAATGTGCTGACAAAAACATCACACACAAATTATCAATGGAAATCAAATTTATCAACCCATGGAGGTCTGGATTTGGAGTCACACTCAAAATCAAAGTGGAAAACCACACTACAGGCCGATCCAACTTTGATGTAATGTCCTAACAAGTCAAAATGAGGCTCAGTAGTGTGTGTGTGTGGCCTCCACGTGCCTGTATGACCTCCCTACAACGCCTGGGCATGCTCCTGATGAGGTGGCGGATGGTCTCCTGAGGGATCTCCTCCCAGACCTGGACTAAAGCATCCGCCAACTCCTGGACAGTCTGTGGTGCAACGTTGGCGTTGGTGGATGGAGCGAGACATGATGTCCCAGATGTGCTCAATTGGATTCAGGTCTGGGGAACGAGCAGGCCAGTCCATAGCATCAATGCCTTCCTCTTGCAGGAACTGCTGACACACTCCAGCCACATGAGGTCTAGCATTGTCTTGCATTAGGAGGAACCCAGGGCCAACCGCACCAGCATATGGTCTCACAAGGGGTCTGAGGATCTCATATCGGTACCTAATGGCAGTCAAGCTACCTCTGGCGAGCACATGGAGGGCTGTGCGGCCCCCTAAAGAAATGCCACCCCACACCATTACTGACCCACCGCCAAACCGGTCATGTTGGAGGATGCTGCAGGCAGCAGAACGTTCTCCACGGCGTCTCCAGACTCTGCCACGTCTGTCACATGTGCTCAGTGTGAACCTGCTTTCATCTGTGAAGAGCACAGGGCGCCAGTGGTGAATTTGCTAATCTTGGTGTTCTCTGGCAAATGCCAAACATCCTGCACGGTGTTGGGCTGTAAGCACAACCCCCACCTGTGGACGTCGGGCCCTCATACCACCCTCATGGAGTCTGTTTATGACCGATTGAGCAGACATATGCACATCTGTGGCCTGCTGGAGGTCATTTTGCAGGGCTCTGGCAGTGCTCCTCCTGCTCCTCCTTGCACAAAGGTGGAGGTAGCGGTCCTGCTGCTGGGATGTTGCCCTCCTACGGCCTCCTCCACATCTTCTGATGTACTGGCATGTCTCCTTGTAGCACCTCCATGCTCTGGACACTACGCGGACAGACACAGCAAACCTTCTTGCCACAGCTCGCATTGATGTGCCATCCTGGATGAACTGCATGACCTGAGCCACTTGTGTGGGTTGTAGACTCCGTCTCATGCTACCACTAGAGTGAAAGCACCACCAGCATTCAAAAGTGACCAAAACATCAGCCAGGAAGCATAGGAACTGAGAAGTGGTCTGTGGTCACCACCTGCAGAACCTCCTTTAATGGGGGTGTCTTGCTTATTGCCTATAATTTCCACCTGTTGTCTATTCCATTTGCACAACAGCATGTGAAATTGATTGTTAATCAGTGTTGCTTCCTAAGTGGACAGTTTGATTTCACAGGAGTGTGATTGAGTTGGAGTTACATTGTGTTCCTTTTATTTTTTTGAGCAGTGTATGTATATATATATATGTGTGTGTGTGTGTGTATGTGTGTATATATATATATATATACATAGTGTGTGTGTGTGTGTGTGTGTGAATTATTTATATAAGGAATGGGAGGCAATATTTGACTTCTGAATTGATTATTGCTGTCTTTTTGGTTTTTGTGTGCTTTGTTGATGATTAAATTAATGCCAAAACACCCTAGTGGTCAAATTGGGACGAATAAGTGAAAAATCACTTTAAAATAGTGGAAGCAGCTTCAAAGCCAGCTCACATACAAGCTGGTTGTGTGGTACATTTTCAGTATTAAAGCTGGGGTAGGCAACATTGGAGAACGAGCAAGAGACAGCTTGATTTTGTGTCAGAGGATTTGATTTATTGACTGCTGTCGGGACATAAAGATAATTTCAATAAACAATGTTTAAAAATGTCTATACACTAGCTTTAAATGGCAGATAGCTGAGATCAATTATACATATAACAAGCCGCATACAAAAGGCCAACAGTTGTTTCTTAGGGCTGAAAGGCAAGTGAATCCTGATGTTACAAATGGTCTGTACTTGTATAGCACACTACACACACTGATGGCTAAGGTGCCAACTGCTTATCAGAAACAGAAATTAACATTCCCTCACCAATGGAACAGTCATTGGGAGCAATTTGGGGTTCACTATCTTGCCCAAGGACACTTCGACATACAGAATGGAGGAGCCAGGGGATCAAACCACCGTTATTCCAATTAGCGTGCAACCTACTCTACCTCCTGAGCCACAACTGCCCCCATTTACAAGAGTAAAATATAAAAAACAAGACCATCAACACAGTAGAAAACAAGAAATAATGGAGCTTGAAATACACAAGACTGCACACATTATACAGCATAAAGCGAGACAAAGGCCAGTTTGAATAAAATGGCCTCCAGCTCATAGGCGTCGCTAGACCCTTTTTATGTGCTGTGCCCCACTGAAATTGTCGATACCCCTTGACGTCGTCATTGGACGTGTAGGGCTCCACGGTAAAGTTAGCAATAATTGCCAACATCTGCAATGTCTGATCAAGTTAGCAATACTATATATATGTCCGGTTACAATTTCAAAATAAAACTACTGGTTGATATGAAACGTCACTTTGCTAAGGTATGAAACGTCGCAAACACGAGTCAGTGTTGAAAGCAAGTGTTTACAACGTTGATGAGAGGGACTATTTTTCTGTGCACAAGAAGTGAAAATTACTATGAAAGTCTGATGCGAGCAGTGTAGCTGCAGTGAAGCTCTCTCTGTCTGTCTTGCTAACCCAGCTGAGCAGCGCTGCTCGGCCTGTTTTGGTCTTGGTTTCTTGCCAGATTGTCTGAAAAATATTAGAGTGAAATGCAACTATTTATTACTTTGATAAACACCGACGTGCAACGATGTTTATAAACTGCAGCACTGAAAAGTCGCGGGTGAACATGTGCTCATATCATGGCTCATGCGCATGTGCACGAAATGAAAATCGTGCATTCGGCTGAGAGGTGCTACAGTCTGCAGCTGGACTTCAATCCAATCCACTTTATTTATATAGCACAATTTAAAAAACAACAAGGTTACCAAAGTGCTTTACAGAGATGATATAGAATATGCTCATGATAAATAAAAACAAAACAAAACAAATAACACCAACACTGACAGCGACAACGAAGACCACAGCAGCTCTCATGGTGAATTAAAAGCCAGGGAATAAAAGTATGTTTTTAAACAAGATTTAAAGGTGTGGAGGTTGGGCGCCACTTTAATGTGAGGAGGTATGTCATTCCACAGTTTGGGGGCAACTGCTGAAAAAGAGCGCTCGCTCCTGGTCTTCAGCCTGGTCCTGGGCATGTTCAGCCGCAGCTGATCAGTAGACCTCAGTGACCTTGGCGGGGTGTAAGTGTGCAGGAGCTCAGAGATGTACTGAGGTGCCAACCCATTAAGTGACTTAAAAAAAAAAATTATAATCTTAAAATGTATTCTAAAATGTACAGGGAGCCAGTGGAGCGAGGTAATGTGTTTGTGTTTCCGGGTTCCTGTTAAAAGACGAGCAGCTGCATTTTGGACTAACTGCAGGCGTGAGAGGCAGGTTTGGTTCTCACCGATGTAAAGTGCATTAAAGTGCATACAGTAGTCCAAACGGGTCAAGATAAAAGCATGAATCACATGCTCAAGAAGATCAAAAGATAAAACAGGTTTATTTTTAGATAAAAGCCTCAAATGATAAAAACTGGATTTTACCACAGTGTTTATCTGCTTGTCAAGTTTAAAATCACTGTCAATTTTGATGCCTAAATTGGTGACTACTGGCTTTACGTATTGCTGCAGGGAACTAAGATTTATGGGAGGGGAGTCACAAACCCGGCTGGTTACAAATACAATGACCTCAGTTTTGTCTTCGTTTAAATTAAAAAAATTAAAATACATCCAGGCCTTAATATCCTTGAGACATTCAAGTAGAGGAGTCAGGGAACTGTTTGCATTTCTTCTCAGGGGCAAGTAGATTTGCGAGTCATCCGCATAAAAGTGGTAGGAAATACCATATTTTTTAAAAATGTTTCCAAGAGGGAGAAGGTATAAGGAGAACAATAGTGGTCCAAGAACTGAGCCCTGAGGAACTCCACAGAGAAGGGGAGCGGTAGATGACGTGAAGTCACCAAGTTTTACATAAAAACATCGCTCAGATAAATACGATCTGGACCACTGCAGTGCAGTATCTCGGATGCCCACACAGTGCTCAAGGCGAGAGATGAGAATGGCGTGATCAATTGTATCAAAAGCAGCAGTAAGGTCTAAAAGCACAAGAATTGCAGAGTCACCACGGTCTGTAGTTAGTAAAAGATCATTAAAAACTCTTAAAAGTGCAGTCTCGGTACTATGAAAAGCTTTAAAACCAGACTGAAAATTTTCTAAAATACCATTTGTATCTAAAAAGGATTGTAGTTGTGCAAATACAGTTTTTTCTAAGATTTTAGAAATAAAAGGAAGCTTTGATATCGGTCTGTAGTTAGCTAAAATTGTAATGTCCAAATTTTGCTTTTTAATTAGAGGTACAACAGTTGCTTCTTTGAAATAAGCTGGGACAATTCCTGAAGTCAGACTGCTGTTAATAATTTTTTGGACACTTGGCCCTATAGTGGTCCAGACCTCCTTAAAAAGGCGAAGGGGGATAATGTCTGTGGGACAGGCTGAGGGTTTGAGCTGTGAAATTATTTTATTGAGGCAAGGAAGCAACACAGGCTCAAACTGATCAAACACTGTTAAACAGGTCATCATTTCACAGAGGGGTCGGATACAGGTGGGGAAATATGAGTTCTAATGGAGGTAATCTTGTCTAAAAAATAGTGTAAAAAATTCTCACAGACTTCAGAAGAAGCTTCCAAACAGGAGGATTGGGGTGAATTTAAAATAGAATCAAAGCTTTTAAAAAGGACACGTGGTTTGTTTAGATTTTGGACAATTTTTTCTTTTAGGTATCTATTTTTTTCAGTTTTAACTATTTTTTGATACATTCTCCAGCTTTCCTTTAAAATTTCATAAGAGACATGAAGCTTGTCTTTCTTCCACCGGCGCTCTGCTCTCCTGCACTCTCTTGCTGCACGGGTGGTGTCATTAAACCATGGCTCAGATTTAGGTCTGGGGCGCAAAATGTTTAAAGGAGAAATAATGTCAAGAATGCTGGCAGATGTGGAGAGAGGAAGAAGTTAATTTCTCTGTGTCAGCCAAGAGACCAGTGTCAGACTGACTTTGAAAGCACAAGAAAACTGAGCAGCAGTGGTCGGCTTAAACACACGGCCTAGGCGTGCAGGAGCGGTTGGTTTAAATTTCAGCATCCTGTGTCATGATATTTAAAATGGGCAAAACACAAGATAACACAATATCTAACGTGTGCCCCTGTTCTTGTGTGGGTCCACTGACATATTGTAAAAAGTTAAAAGCATCAATCATATCTAAAAAATCTTTTGTGAGTGGTTTAGAAGGACAACAAACATGCACATTAAAATCACCAACAATTAATACTCTGTCATAGTCTGTCATGATACTGGCCAAGAAATCAGAGAACTCTTTGATAAAATATTTGTTGTATTTCGGCGGGCAATATACCACCGCGCACAGTACAGGATCCGACCGGTCTAAGACAAACGAGCTTAGTTCAAATGAGGAAAAAACAGATGGTGCCAAAAGTTTACAATGTAAGCTGCTCTTTAAGACAGTCGCTATTCCTCCTCCACGTCCAGTGGTCCTTGGGGAATTTAAAAAAGTACAGTCAGGAGGTAAAAGCTCTGTGAAGGCATCGAACTCACCTAGGCAATCCATGTTTATGTTAAGAATAGTAAATCCACAGCCTGTGTGATGAAGAAATCCAGAAGGATGAAAGTTTTGTTCTTTCCGACCTTGCATTTATCAGTGCACATTTGGTCGGTAAAATCGAGATGTCAGCCGCGTGAGCTGACCGGCACAGCAGCCGAAGGTTGCTGTAATTCCTTCTGCCACGACTTCGGAATCGAGGCGCACAGATGCGCAGACCATGTCACTCCTCATACGGGCCTACAACAGGTACCAACCAGCTGCTAGTTGGAGCAAGGCCGCGACGAGTGACAATGCGTTGAAAACACCGGAGACATTCCGGTGAAAGATAGCAGGCAGTCTGCATCAACTCAGAGGGTGATGCCAGCCATGCCTTAATCCGGACTAGCCAGCCACTGCGTGTCCCTCTGCGTTTGCGTCTCCGGGAAGATGAACCCCCGGTGCAGATCAGGTGAGCTGGGACATCTGCCAAGAGTGGAGGGGGAAATGTTTTTGATCCACCCTCGGAATAGTTTGCTATAATATCCACTGTAGTTTTGATTTTAAGTAGCTCCTGACGATCATACTCCAACAGAGAATGAATGGTCTTTGGTACAGACAGTACACACCACACAAACAAAACAAAAGGTGCCAGGGTAAGACGGCGAGCCAGACAAACCGGCGCCATCTTTCACCCAGACTTTATGCATTCCAGCAGCAACATTAGTGTGACCAGTCCAGACAACACACGGATGTGATGGCACTCATAGGCCCACATCATTTTAAAATGAGACAAAAATGATCTATCTCTCAGTGAAGGTTTAGTTTCAACTCTGGACAAAAAGATAGAAAGCATGGGATTCACATTGACTATTACAATGTTGATTAGCAGGGAATACTAGGCAATATGGATGTAGCCTACATATCAGTCAATAATAAACATAACATAACATCATATCATAGTATGAATTGTATTTTCCTTTTGAAAATGTATTAAAGGAAACAGAGAGAGCCAGACTGAATGAAGTCGAAGCAGCTGATAACAATAATATGTTGCAAGTATTGATATTTATGATTTACAGGGGCTGTGCTGACGTTTGTCAGTGGAGTAGATGCTGGATCATAAGCCAGTGCAAGGACAGCTGATCCAAATCCAGTACTAGCACAGACCCAGTCCAGACGTCTTTAGCAGGTCACACAGACCCAGGTGAAGTACAGGCAGCCTCAGCCTGTAAAAGCACAGCCAGTGGTCTACAGGCAGCATCAGATACAATCAGCTCAGATAGCTCAGACAGCTCAGGAGTGAGAGCACTGCAGTGTCAGGTGTGACTGTGCAGCAATGGGAAATTGTTTACATGGCTCACAAGTCCGGTAGGAGCTAGTGCCCTACCTAATCCTAACCCTAACCCCCATAGGAGAATTGCTTTAGGTGGTACCATAGGTGTGTGTGCTTATGCTCTGGTCAAAGCCCTTTCTGACATGACAGTGCCAATATTAATTGGCTAAGCAAAGGAAGCTGGTGAGGCACACACTAACACACTTCAATTAAAAAATGTATGAAAATCAAAAATTTACATGGGAAATTAGGGGTTCTCTGCCCCAGGAGAGCTTTATGTCTAGCAACGCCCCTGCTTAAGCTGCTTTGTAAAGTAGAGCATTCCATGGGGTGGGCCACCACTTCAAAAGCACGATTACCTTTTGTTTTTAGTCAGGTGGTGAAAGGATTGTGCTGTGTGTCTACAGGATGTATACATAATCTTAAACAAGTAGTAGCAAACACGCTAGTAAGAAGAGCTTCAGAAGTTATTTTAAGGCTTGTCGCTTCAGAGTCTAGTTTCCATTTATGGGGGAAAAAATCACTTAATTCAACTTCATGCAAATTCATTATTCATTTCACTGAGCAACACACAGTGTGCTGAACCATAAAAAAGGTGAAAAACCAACACCACAAGCAAAACCTAATATGAAATTAGTGGCATGCACAACCTCTGTTTTTACTGAAAGTAATGGATTCTGTTGGGCCTCATTTGATCTCTGTTTTTAACAGCTCCCTATCTACTGGTTGTGTCCCTGATTATTTTAAAACGGCTTGCGTGAAACCGCTTTTAAAGAAACCTGGTTTAGATCCCTCCCTCCATCAAAATTTTAGACCAATTTCAAAACTGCCTTTTATTGCAAAGATTCTAGAAAGAATTGTGTCCAAACAGCTGCTCACTGTACTGGAAAATAACAAATTATTTGAAAAGTTTCAGTCTGGTTTCAGGAAGTACCACAGTACTGAGACTGCCCTGCTTAAAGTCACCAATGACCTTTTAATGTCTGCTGATGAAGGCATGTGCTAAGTCCTGGTACTCCTGGACCTTAGCGCTGCTTTTGACACCATTGATCACAACATCATGTTAGACAGACTGAGGCACTGGGTGGGGATCTCTGGTACTGCCCTAGAATGGTTTTCATCCTACCTGTCAAATAGGAAGTTTTGCGTGTCTGTAAACAACTATGTCTCCTCATTCTGTCCAGTTAAATATGGTGTGCCTCAGGGGTCGGTC
>NC_060150.1:44375222-44427938 GCF_021292245.1 Micropterus dolomieu | reverse complement strand
CCATTTGATCTCTGTTTTCAACAGCTCCCTATCTACTGGTTGTGTCCCTGATTATTTTAAAACGGCTTGCGTGAACCCACTTTTAAAGAAACCTGGTTTAGATCCCTCCCTCCCACAAAATTTTAGACCAATTTCAAAACTGCCTTTTATTGCAAAGATTCTAGAAAGAATTGTGTCCAAACAGCTGCTCACTGTGCTGGAAAATAACAAATTATTTGAAAAGTTTCAGTCTGGTTTTAGGAAGTACCACAGCACCGAGACTGCCCTGCTTAAAGTCACCAATGACCTTTTAATGTCTGCTGATGAAGGCATGTGCTAAGTCCTGGTACTCCTGGACCTTAGCGCTGCTTTTGACACCATTGATCACAACATCATGTTAGACAGACTGAGGCACTGGGTGGGGATCTCTGGTACTGCCCTAGAATGGTTTTCATCCTACCTGTCAAATAGGAAGTTTTGCGTGTCTGTAAACAACTATGTCTCCTCATTCTGTCCAGTTAAATATGGTGTGCCTCAGGGGTCGGTCTTAGGAACCATTTTGTTTTCCTTGTATCTGCTTCCCCTTGGACATATTATCCATAAACATGGTATTTCTTTTCATATTTATGCTGATGACACACAAATATACTCGCCCGTCAGATCCACAGACCCTGGAATGCTGAGTTCACTTACCGACTGCCTTTGTGAAGTTAAAAAATGGATGTCAAATAATTTCCTCCAGCTGAACAAAACAGAAATCCTGGTCATCGGGTCCCAGCAGATGGCAAAACAAATACTGCCATCTGCTGGTTCCCTAGTAAATCACATAAAGCCAGTGGCAAAGAACCTTGGTGTCTGGTTTGATAGTAATTTAAATTTCATTCAGCACACCACAAAGCTTGTTCAATCATGTTTTTA
Organism: Micropterus dolomieu; assembly: GCF_021292245.1. Lineage (NCBI taxonomy): Eukaryota > Metazoa > Chordata > Actinopteri > Centrarchiformes > Centrarchidae > Micropterus > Micropterus dolomieu. The sequence goes on along the minus strand of NC_060150.1, from coordinate 44,427,041 downwards.
TCAACTTAGAAATATAGCAAAAATTCGATCTATGTTAACTTTTAAGGACACCAAGACCATTTTACATGCCTTCATCTCATCACGCCTGGATTATTGCGACAGCCTTTTCACTTGTTTAGCCCAAAAATCTACTGATCGACTCCAGACTGTCCAGAACTCGGCTGCCAGGCTTTTAACCAGAACAAAGAAATATGACCACATTACTCCTATTTTAGCTTCATTACACTGGCTCCCAGTATGTTTTAGAATTGACTTTAAAATTGTATTGATCACTTTTAAAGCTCTTCATGGCCTCTCGCCTTGTTATATTTCTGACCTTTTAGTCCCATATGCACCAGCACGTACCTTGAGATCCTCGGGCAGAGGTCTGTTGTCTGTTCCAGAGTCTCGACTGAAAACTAAAGGGGACAGAGCGTTTGCTGTCGGGGCCCCGAGGCTCTGGAACAGCCTGCCCGAGGAAATCAGGTCGGCTGGGTCAGTGAACTGTTTGAAGTACCTTCTTAAAATATACTTTTATAGGAGAGTCTTTCCCGATCTTATTTGACTTTATTTTATCCCTTTTATTTTATTCTATTTTACTTATTTTATATTTATCTTAAAACGTGTATTTTGGTCTTTTCAATGTTTTCTTGCTTGTATTGTTGTCTTTTGGGTATTGTATTGTGGTCTTTGCACTTGTTGAAGCACTTTGTAACTTGTTTTTGAAAAGTGCTCTACAAATAAAGATTATTATTATTATTATTATTATTATTATTATTATTATTATTATTATTATTGTCCCAGACAGTGTGGTAAAAAGTTCTGCAAGAGTTAAAAGATTTCTTTATCCAAGTAAACATAAGGGGTATCTCTAAAAGGCAGATTTTTTGGGGAAAAAAGAAAAACTTTGATAAAAACCAAATCATAAAAGCAAATAATAAAAAGCTTTGATTTATGATTCATAGTGCATTTAATAAGACTAAGAAACCAAAAACTTTAGAATTAAAAATTCAGATAACTTAAAGATTTCTGAATATACATAACATCAGCAACTTCATGTCATGTGATGAGAACTACATAAGAAAAGCATGAAAAGACCTAAACTTTTAGAAAACAAACCAATAGACAGTGCGATGAGCACAAAACTGGGTCTGTCTTATTTTTGCCACAAATCATCACCAGCTCAAATGCTGCACAACCTTCAGCAGTGTTCAGTTTGTGTATTTACCCCACCAGCCACTTTGGCAGATAAACAGAGGAACAATTTCTATTCCCACTCTCCTAAATTTTGGGCCCAGATAATTCTTGTTGCTCAAGCCTCTTTTACCCACACATTCATTTGTTACCCTGCAGGCGTAAAAGGAATACAAAGTGATGCATGCAGCTCTGGTCCAACTCCCCCAGCGATTAAACAGTAAAGAAACTGATTCACCGCTGTTCTTGTCCGTTATTGTTTCTGCAAATTTCAAATAAGAAAATTTACCCTCTAGTTCTAGTGTAGATCACCTTATTGTTGGTTCTTGGGCTCAAGTACCATTTATTAAGCTGCAACATCATGAGGAGTATGTCTCTGATTAAGTTATTCTAATTAAGCAAATACATCACTGTCATTTTGCTTTGGGTAAAATGCTAATTTCTCAGATATCTTCACTCTTATATATAATGTAATATTCAGCCATATGAAAAGTTATGAAGTGGATAATTTGTTTCCTACTTGGTAAATTATACCTGAGGGAATAAGTGTTTTACTCAGGTTCAAGGAACTTTATTTACCATTTGGTGCAGGGCACAAGCACACTTTAATTGTTGCACAGTTTACGTTTCATGTTCACTTATGCATGCATAAAGGAATAATAGTTTGATATTAAAAATATGCTTTTCTGTTCTTCTTGCCAAGATAATGCATGTGCATTAAATATGAAGTTGGAGTTAGTAGACTTTATTTTACAGATTTTTGTATTGTTGTATGTTATTTCTCAAAATGTCGAACTGTTGCTGTAATTACAAAAGAATTTATAGTGGGAATATTATGTATGCTTATGTAAAAGGTATTCTGCGTCATAATATAAAAAGTCCAGCAAAAAAATGCATTGCCTGGAAAACACATTAAGCATTTTAGGGTTTCTGTGCGAGTGTGTGAGGGAGAAAAAGTGTTACATTAACATTAAGGGAACGTGGGCATGAAAGCTCGAGCAAATTATCACAACCATCATGTACGTTGAAAATATCATTAGACAGTGTGCGGGATGAGTAAATGCAGGAGCCGCAGCCACGTTTTATGTTTCTCGTGGCACAGCCAGTATCTGGCCTTCGTTTCAATGATGTGTGTTATATCAAAGCAGATGCTAAATACATCGTAAAAACTCTTTTCTATTGGCATCCTTGAATAAATGAATAAGCCTCGGAAGTAACTTAATCAGCACAATTAAGCATGGATCAAAAATGTGCATTATTTAGAAGTGGGTATAGTGGGTAAAACTTTCATCATAGGGTCAACGGAGGAGCTGCTGTCATCTCTTTTACCACTGCTGTATTCAATCGAATCAACAACAGGAAAACCTCACAAGGGAAGATTACTTTGGTGTATAACCTATACACTGTATGCTCTAGACCATAAATTGGCTCCAATTGCTAATTTTCTCAGCATTTACTGACCTTTTTGAGGCTGCTTTCATATAAAGCACTAAAATTACTCATTTGTTCCCCACAGAGGCCATGGTGAGCTGTTGATAGGCTGATGTACCTTTTGTATGTAATTTGCTTTTGAATTATGCTTTATATAGATAAAGTGTCCCTGAGCTACTGCAAAACCCAGCTACACAATAACTAACTTAACACTGCAGCAATTATGTATTCACTAAAGTAAAATAAAATCCTATTTATAATGTGACATGAGATTGTTTGCTCAGTTGCTGTCTACAGATGATCATAGATGCGTTGTATGTAGTCGGGTCAGATCTCAACAGTTAAACTTATAAATTAAATCCTCCTGATTTCCCTGATAAATGTCGCCTCATCTCATTTGGGTAAACCAATAAATGTTATGTAAATATTCACTGGCCCGACCTTCCCGCAGGTATATTACTCTCATTCAAACAATAATAATAAATAACACCATTTTCTCCTTGGCAACCAAAATGAAACCTAATCAGGGAAAGTAAGGTGTATTTTCATGCTCGATAGGTGCAATATATTTGTCAGCTCAAGAGAAAAATGCAGTCCGCTCTATGTTCTTGCTCGTTGCCTCACTCTCCAGGTGTTGTTGTTTAAATGCCTTATCTGTGGAGGAGGAAGGGCACAATCTAATACTGAGCAAGATTTAGATGTGACATCCCTCGGTTTTCATTGAATCCCTATCCTGTTTTCCCCTTCAAATTAATCTTTAAAAACACATGGTGCAGGGGTTGCCTGTTGTTGCATTTTCCTTGAAAAAGAGAAAATCATCTTTCTTTTACTTCCCTTACCGACACAAAGGCAGATAATATTATGCTGCTTGAGGCGACTTGAAGTGAATCATAATGATGCTCTGCTGACCATCAGACATGTCGCAGGAAAACCAAGAAGCCTGATGAAATGGAAGAATGGAAGATCCGACCTTGAGCCTTCACATAGGATTAGGCATACTGGCAGTCAGAGGTAACAGAAAAAATCCGGCATATGGATAGTTTCTATGTGAGGTTACAACCCCTTCACACACAGGCAATTAAAAGGTGATAATTTAAAAACTACATGTAAAGTATTAAAAGTAAAAGTCCTCAATGCAGAATGAAAAATGTCCCCTACATACATTTATATTATTAGATTATTATTACTCATGCATTAATATAAAAGCAGGATTTTACTGTTGTAGTTGGTTGAGGTTGATCTAACTTTTTTCATTATGAATTAATCTGCTGATATTTTTTTCCATTAACTGATTGATTGATTGTAAAAATTTGGAAAATAGTGTAAAATATTGTCAAAATTACCCAGAATCTCACACATCAGCGGCATGTGACTTATCCACTGCACCATCGCCACACATCATCCTTATCCACTGTGTGTAAAAATCTTTACTTTATAAAGTGACCTAGTAAGTGAAGAAGTCAGATAAATGTAGTGAAGTAAAAAGTACAATATCTCCCTCTGAGATGTTCTTAAGTACAATATTTGAGTAAAGGTAATTTCTGTCCACCACTGGCCAAATCAATCAACTGAAATGCTCAATGATCACAAATTTGCTGCCATAAACTCTTATAAAGTATCTCATACTAGGGTTCATTGAGGAACTTCATGATTCTATCCCCAAATCAGATAACACAAAAAAGACAAAAAGGTTCGATATTAGATTGCTGCCACCTGGTAACACTCTGTTTTTAGTCAGATCTTTATGAATTTTCATAAACAAATTCTTATTGATTTTAATCATTATGATGAGAGCTACAAATAAAATTTCTTACTAAAGTTACCTAAAATTGCAAAGATTTCCAAGATCTACTGATTATTTTATTGATGACAGACTTGATGATGCTGCTTTATTCAGCTTCCAACAACGTGTTCAACTATTCTCTGCTCTGTTCTCCTCTCCACAGCATTGTTTCCTCTCCTCCCCTGACCAACTGTCCATCAACAGCAGAAACACACATCATCAAATAATCAAGATTAGTGTTACATTAACTAGAGTAAATTCAGAACAAAATTAGAACAGGATGTGTTGTTTCTAGAGCAGCAACAGTAATGTTTATTCACCAAAGTCACTTTATCTATGGGCTACTGTACATGCTTTGTACAGGTTTACATGTTTATGGTTGTTGAACAGGTGTAGCGTAGTTTTCATCTTGGAGTAATCCTTACCTGGTTCATTGTCTCCACCGTGGCCTCTCTGCTGGTGTGTATGTGTTTGTGTAGGAGCTCACAGAGAGCAGGACTTTTATGATTTCAACAAAGGTTTGATGTTCACAGTGTAACATTTGCATAATATAGTGCATTGATAGTTTACTGCGTCAGTTCAGATTTGAATGCATGAGAGACGCAGGATACGTATACCTGTCAAGATCACTGCAGCTTGAAGCACACCAGCTAGTTTAGGGACTACCAGGGACCCTCCAGTGTCATGCCTTTCCATTGACTGGATGAGCAGTAGGAATAGCTAGATTTGTGGTGCGTTCAAGCACAATAAATTATATTTGTTCCAAAAACATGATTTAGTATCAGTGTCAAACAGCTATAAGGGATTACCCCCCCATAAAAAGCATTCACGGTAATTGACAGAAAATGCATCTGCAACAATTTTGACATTTGATTAATAGTTCACATTAATTTTCCAAGCTCAAATGTAAGAAACTAATTAGTTCCAGCTTGTAAATTTAGTGCTTTAGGTAGTTAGTTCTTAGCCATGTGTAAGAGTAAACTAAATATCTGTGTGATTTGGACAGGTGGTCAGACAAAGCATTTGAAGATGTCACTTTCTGCTTCTTCTTAAGGAAATTCTAAAATCAACCTTTTCTGACATTTTATAGATCACACAATTAACTGATGAATTGAGAATCAATATTGAAACGAAATTAGATTAGATAATTGTTTGTTGTAGCCCTAATCAGAGTTCCAGTTCATTTCAAAGGCTCTCAAAAATGTATTTTATATTGAAACTGAAAAGGTGTTTACCTAAACTCTTCCCACCATTTAGAAAGCATAGTATTTTCTTGAATAGCTGTTATATATCATTAATTGGCGGGATCTTGCCCACACCATGAATTACAGCTTTATGCCAAAAATAAAACACATGTGAGCAGGTGTGTCCACATACTTTTGGCCCAAGAGTTTAACTAACACTCTTAACTCTCAGTCCAAATGTTTTTACACAGACTCTGCCAAATATGATTAGTGTTCAGCAAAGCTTGTAGGTGTTTCCTCTGAGCACCTTTAACCTTGCGCCTCCACATGGATTCATCCAGAGAGAATGTGCAGTGCATAACATCACAGCAAGGGGCACGTCAATGCTACCTCACACCAGGGTTAACGATTGGGCCGTAAGCCATGTCTTCAGAGGAGCATCTCGTGAGAGAGTGTCAGATCAATAGGTTTCCAAATCAGAATAATACAGGAGAAGTTGCATGGATTGAGGCCAAAATGGTCCCCAGGTTCTTAAAGAATGCAACAACAGAGATTAGCCTTAAGAAATAAATGTACATATGTGGTATTGCCTCTGCCTCATTCATTCTGGTGAGATGTTTCCATGGTAATGTTGCACCAAATCATTGTCATGCATTAAATAAATCTTTTTTTAAACTCTGCTTCCACCTAGTGGATATATGATGCAAGCGCATAATAATAGCTTTATGTCTTTATTTTCTTATAGACAATGTACTTATGTGTTTGTTTTATTTCACAAAACAGTAAGCTGCATAAGACAAGTTTGAAAACACAAACACACAGCTGCCCTACTGAAACAAAAAAAAATAAAATACAAACACACGCATACAATTTAGTACAATAAAGTCAAATCCAGATGTTTGACATTTTTCTAGAGTTATATAGGCAGTGGAGAGCTGAAATGCCCTGCTCTACTTTACATCTCTAACATACTGAAGAAACACGAGAATAGCAGCAGTGTCAAAGAGCACAAACAGTTAAAAGTAAGGGCAGCAAGTGACATCACACATCACTGGCTTTGGACAGAAAACAAGAATTGAAAAAAACAAAGCAGGTAAATGGCACGCAGTTACAAACATCAGTATAATACTTTCTAATAACGTAAATCTTCAGATTATAGTAATGTGACACGAAAGTGTAGTCTGTTTATGATTGTTTATGGACTACAGTGGTGCTTCCGCCCGGTGAGAAACCACATCGGCATTTCATTGGTCGGCCACTGAGTCTCTGAATGTGATTGGTCCATCCTTGTTCCTCTCTCTAACCATTCCGACAAGAAACACTGCTCCTCGGACAGCGTGGTAATGTTACCCAACAAATAACTCGTTTTATTGCATGGGTTCTTATAAGTAGCCCTATTTAGGACAGTTGACACTTGTGTAATTGTAGGTTTTTGAACCAGTAAAGGCAGTGGAGACGGAATGATACGCTTCTCTTGCTAGTGCTCCTTATTTTTTGTGAAGGTAATTTCTCCTGCTGTCTTCATGTGCTAGCAGATATGCAAACATGTCACCGTTAGGTAGCTAGCAGAGCTTTAACCTAATGTTAGATGCTGCTGTTTGCTCAAAGATAATAGTACACTGACCTTGATGGACTACCTCATCTTTTAACGATACACATTTAGTCAGTTGCATTACTTTTCTACGTTTTGTGTGTTTTGGGAATATGACATCTGTAACTTAGTAGCTAACGCTAGCTAACTAAATGATGCTCGCGTCAGTGCAACGGTGTTCAGCTGTTGCTTATAATTTCTTGTAATAGCTACACGTAAACGATGAATTAACGATTAATAATGGCAAATGGTTATTTCGTGCTTCTTTTCCCCCCAGGATGTCTCATTGAGAACAAGATGTAAGTTAACATTGGAGGCATGGAAGCAAATAAGACGACAAAGACACACAAAATGAGCTTTACAGACACACTAAGTTACAACAATCACAATTATTATGTCTTAAAATATAAACAAGAGGAATGCGTGTCTATGACTCTGTGTTGCAGTTTATTCCATTAGTATGGTTCAGAATAGCAGTGCTGTGTCTTAGCCTGCTACCTTAATGTCTCACCATCAACCCGACTAGTCATCTTTACCTCGCCAAAGTTAACTAAGACTTAACTCCAAATGCAGAAGGAATTTCTACAGGAAACACTATTCAAAGGGGAAACAGATTTCAAAACAAGATTGAAGATGAGTGTTTTCCCAGTTCAGACTTGGTACTAGGAACTGTTTAAATCTAACCTGTCTGTCTGTGATCTGCCGCTCTTGGTGTCAGTTTTTCATCTAGGTGCTTTTACTTTCAGGTGTGTTTCATTCATGTGGGAAACAAGTGGCTGTTGGTTGTAACTTGATTGTTTTTGTCATGTCCACAGTCATGTCTTTCCATCAGGATCGGGGTGGTCCCAGGGGGGGAATTCCCCCAGGCCAGCACGGCTCCTCTCAAAACTACCGACCCACCAACCTGAGGCCACCACCTCCACAGCCTCCTGTTCCCCCGTACCACTACGATCCTCAGACTCCTCCCAGTTCAGGCTACCATGGAAACACTGGATACATGCCTCTGCACTCTGACTTCATGCAGTACCCTCCACCAGCACCATCCCAGACACCCAGTTCACTTAACCAGTGCCCAGTGCGCCCACCTTTCCCCAAGCCCCCTGTCAGGCAGGGTTTCCCTGAACCCCCGCCTAACTTTCCACCTCCTCCCCTTCCCAGCTCCACAGGTGGTTCCGCTTCAGGGTCCCAGGTGTCTGCTCAGAATGCCTACCACCCTTACATGATGCCTCCTGTGCCCCCACCACCATTACCACACCCACCAATGCCTCCCCCCATAGCTTCCCAGTCTATGAGCTACCACCCTCCATACTCCATGAACTACCCCCATCCTCCCCACCCTCCTTTCCCTCCTCCCACCTTCAGCCCTGGCTACACTCAGAATCCCAGCTCATTCAAACCAGACCACAGCTTCAGGCACGGGGGGCAATACAAGTATGAGAAGCCAATGGACAACAGGAGGTCTCCAGAAAGAGGGTATCGCCACGATGACCACAGGCAGAAGGGATACGGCTACGGTAGCCATGGTGAAAAGCATAAAATGGATTTCCCTGGCGACAGGAAGGATCGTGGGAGGAGTCCAGACAGGCGCGGCAGGCCGGAGGGTGGACGTTACAGGTCTGAGTACGACAGAGGCCGGACTCCCCCCAGACACAGGAGCAGGGAACGTAGCAGGTACAGAAATAGCATAATAAATCTAAATGAAATCAATCTGTGAAACTATTGCCCTCATTACTATGTGTGTGTATGTTCACAGGGAGAGGTATCGTCACAGAGAAAGTCGGAGATCCCAGTCACCCGACAGGCACAGAAAGAGACCCCGAAGGTACGTATATAGTTTATATATGTACCTTTTTTTGCAACTAAGTTTAGGATTAATAAGATATGCATGGTACAACAGCTCACTCATTATATAAACATTGTTTTTTCTTCTTCCATGATATGCAGTTTTTCTCAGGGATAAGTAAAGTACATCTCTTTACATTTACTGTATTTATTTTAAAAAGACATACTCATGGAGCTGAATTGTTGGTCCTATAAACAATACCACAAGAAGTGCACTGTTGAGTTTCTGCTTTACAGACCATATAAAATGCTGGTATGCCATGACAAGTTGTGCTCCATTGTTTTATTGGTGACATCTGTGAAGCACAACTACACAGTCACACTTCCAGAAAGTTGGGGGACTTGCAAGAGACAGATTTACAAAGGTCTGATCATGGGTCAGGTTTCAAAAACCTGTATTCACAATTTCCCACAATGCAAAATGAGAGTGTCTTTGAGTAGACCCTCCTCCTTTTTGATAGGTGATAGTAAAGAGATGACCACTGGGGCGCGGCGATAATGCCAGCTTTTGGTCAAAAATGAATCCAAAGACCGGTTGGATTTATTTTGTAACACAAAGCTCGTCCAGAGCCGCTACAAAGCATGTGTTTTACACTGTTTTCCCATTCTGGGCAGTGCTCGCAGTGACTAGTAATTTGACTAGACATGTCAAGTCAGTTCAGTTCATTTTTATTTATCTAGCACCAGTTCATAACAGAGGTTATCTCATTTCATTTTTCATACAAAGCAAGTCTATACCGTACTCTTATACCCAACATTTACTACCATAAGCAAGCACTTGGCGACAGTGGCAAAGAAAAACTCCCTTTTAACAAGCAGAAAACCTAAAGCTGAACCTGGACTCGGCCAATGAGTGGCTTATTTATTTATTTATTTTTCATCTGTACTTTGCAGTCGGTCCTCAAGCAGAGACAGGAAACGTGGTCGCTGGGAAGAGGAGAGGGACAGAAGGTCGGAGAGCTCCTCCGGCCTGAGCAGAGAGCGCAGCTACTCCTCCGTCAGGAGCAGAGACTCCGAAGAGACCTTTGCTGACCGAGAGCGAGAGAGGGAGCGAGAACGGGACAGGGACAGAGAAAAGGAGAAAGAGAAGGGGGATGATGAGAAAGAGGAAGATGAGCTTCTGAAACCTGCCTGGATCCGCTGCACACATGCTGAGAACTACTACTCCAGTGACCCCATGGACCAAGTGGTATTGTTGGCACTTAAGTCTTCATCTGTCCTATTTTCAGTTGCTGCTTGTTGGTTCTATCTAATTGTTATTATACTCTTGGTGCCCTTTTGCAAGAGTTTCAGTCCATTGCCATTAAAAATGTTCTTGCATGCAGTTTGTTTTAGGTAGATTAAACAGGATTGAACTGGAGAATGACTTGTTTTAATTAATAGCATTTAACACTGAGCACAGACTTGTTTGATATTGTTTTATTCAACTAGCGTGGAGAGGAAACGTTCCTAATCTTCTTTCTGCCATTTTATCAATGTTGTCTGCTGGTGGTGTTAAAGAAATGGATTAGCTGTTCTCCAATGCTGAATGGTTTTCAGCCTTTTAGTTAATAGCGAGCACTCAAGAGACGCCTTAAGCCTAGTTCACACTACACGATTTTAAGCCTGATTTGCTGGTTGGTGAGCTCGGCAACCGTCAGGCTGTGATCGGGGGTAAATCAGCAATCGATTGGCGGCCGCCAGTAGTGATGTGTGAACTACTCAACGATGCATCAAAACGGCTTCCCGACGCACCGCTGACACTTCGCCAATGCCAGCCAGATATCTAGCATGCCAAATATCTGGAAAGTCGGCCGACTCGACATCCACATCCAGCCAATGAGAGCAGGCAGCTGGCAGAGCAGGCAGCTACTTTTGCAAAACCCTTTTTACTCACCTCCAGCTCTGTGTAACTCAGACTATCCCTGCTACCTGCGTGTGCTAATCCGTTCTTTCACCCATATTCTTTGTCTTTATAATTGCTATCTTTATAATAACAAACAGCTGTTTCGTGTGTAGGTCATTCTCAGCTCGTGTAGTGTGTGACCCCCTGTCACCGATCAGTCACGTAGTGTGAACGCCACAACGACCTCAAGACTCCCCTCACAAGACGGCAAGTTGTGTGGTCTGAACAGCACGGCGATCGGCCGACGATGAAAGTTTTGTAGTCTGCACGAGCCTTTAGTCCCACTTTGAAACTCACCACCTGCCCTCTCAAATGCTTTTCTGATGTCTTTGGATCTTTTGGTGCAAACCCCTTTTTTCTTCTCTTAGTCTCTGACCTTTTCTGGTAGTCTCTGAAATGCACACAAATGACACATTCTGCCCAAAACCCGTCTTTCAGTAAAATCAAAGTGAAGGTAAATGTCGAGATGGAGCCCATCTATATTACTTTGCTTTTCGATGAACAGATTTAGACCTGCCGTGTCTCTGTCTTTTGTGCTGTGACAGTGAGAACACTACCTGCGGGAGGTTACTTCAGCATGCAGAGGGTGTGTGATTACATTCACATAACCTCTGCTAATAAATGAAGTTGATAACTTGAGAACTTAATCCTGTAAACCATGCAGTTATATAATTATAGATTGATTTATGGAGTGACTGTTGGTGTGCACAACTCCAAACGTGTGTGTACTTTTAAAGCATTTTTAGTCTTTATCTGTACTTGTTCGATTTGACATTATGAGTATTTTATTTAAATTTGTTTAGGGAGACTCTACTGTGGTCGGGACCAGTAAACTGCGGGACCTGTACGAGCGCTTTGAGGAAGAGCTGGGGAGGAGACAGGAGAGAGCTAAGGCTCTTCGACCTAAATGGGACCCGCCCAAAACCAAACTAGATGAGGATCCAGGTGGGAAGTCCTGCAAAATTAGTTGGGTATAATTACATAGGAACACTTCTGATATATGACAAGCACTGTCACATAATTCTATTGAGTTATTAAGGCAAATCAATGCAAATAATAGCTGTGAGTAAAATGTTTGTTTATAAATAGCCTAAATGAAAATGTTTTTATCTTAGCTCTAATTTGCAGTATGCAAAATTCCATGTTTGATCCATGTTTCTTGTGTTCGTGTCACTTTTGTAAGCATGTAAGTTGTTCTGAATGAATGCAACAACTAAATAACAATATGTGAACAGTTAATACATCTGTTGACAATCTTTCGTAGTTGATGTGCATAAAAATTTACTGTCTTTTCAGCAGTGCATTAGGCTGAAGCAGAGATTAAGTTCTGTGTTTATGATGTTATCTGCGGGGCTGTCAGCTTGATTGTCTCTTTCAGCACTGCAATAATATAAATCTTGCTCAGGGAGATCTAATTCGCTAAGCACGTTGCTCCGGGCACTGACTTCACAATCAGGCACTCAAGTTAAAACGCTGATAAGAATTGAAGACTTTTCTTTGCCAAGGACCACAAACTATTCAGCACACTGGCAATTATAATCCTCACTTTGGTGTAAGGTTTCTTTCTCGGTAAGGGTAAGTGACAAGTGTGAGAGAACTTGAGTGCCAGATGTCAACATTGGCAACTGTGCTGCTCTTTTAATCTTTCAGTCTTCTATTGGCATGAACTAGAATATATAAACAGTGAATCCAACATAGAGAAGGGCAAATAATGCTGAGCTGTATTTGTTCCCCTAAAGAAACATGAATTAAATACAATTTAGGTAAACAGATCTGAAACTTTCTTCTGTATCACCAGCATTGTGTGGATGATAATTCCTCTAAAAGAGTTGGCAGAGCCAGAGTGCACACAGTTTGAAAGCATTTTGACAGACCGCTTCACTGAGACTTGATGTTGTATAATACTTTGTGAGGGCACAGTTGAACAGGGGAGCTTAAGCACTCGACCATCTCCGGCTCACCGAATTATGTTTCAGTTGTCAGCCCTATGACGTTCTTATGATTAAAGACCTTTTTTGCACTTTGCTTTCAGATGACAGCAGTAGTGAGTCAGACTGTGAGTCAGACGGCGAAGGAAGCACCTGCTCCAGCAGCTCTGACTCAGAGGTTTTTGATGTTATTGCCGAGATCAAGAGAAAGAAAGCTCATCCCGACCGCCTGCATGAGGAGCTGTGGTACAATGACCCAGGACAGGTTGGTCTCTCTCTCTCTCTTGTGTAACGTTTATTATGTTACAAAGCTAAATTCCATATTCATCTCCCTTCGTTTTATCTTCTACATTCATTTTCTGTGATTCTATACAGGCCTGACAAATAATTATAAGTTAGAGAGGAGACCCATCCAAAACCAGTCCTGAATCACTCTGCGGGAATGACATGATATGATATTGGCACAACATTACGCACATTGTTTTAACAGCTAAAGCAACACAAGGTTGTTTAACAAAAAGAAAGTTTGTAGTCCCTTTATTCTTTATTATTCTAAATTCCTTATAGGCAAGTGCTGCCTCTCAGCAGCCATCTTGGTAACGCCTCCGGGCAGTTATTTCGGACTAACAAGACCAGGCCCCTATCTGATTGAATGGGGAGAGAGCCAAAATTGCACTTTCACATAAAAACTGCATGTATAGAATTGGCAGTAAAATCTGAAAGTTTGGGACGACTTTGCCCCAAAAAAAGGTCTAAAAAGCGTTTCTCTCCAACGGTTATACTTCTAATACGCATGCGCGCCAGTAGTGACACATGCGTAGTAGACTCTTATGTCAGTGGACCCACACGATTGGCTGAAATATGTTTCCCGCCTGGGCTGTTAAAAGCAGACGATTGGCGGGAAGGGGCGGGATAACCGCCATCTTTGGCGTTACGGGCTTTCCCCATATTGAGGATTCTTAAAGTGGCTTGTCTATTCTATAAAATGTGTCTAATGCTACACATAGAACTTATCAGATAATTAAATGTATATTAAAATATGATAATGTATTAATTAAAACAATATATACGGTTATTTATATACATACAAGGCGGCACGTATTCACCCAGAACGTTCTGTAGTGCATTTTTTTGAATAAACAGCAACAACAAGATGATAATACGGTTCCATGTTTACATAAAAAAGTCTGACGTTTAGGAAACAGTCTCCATCTTGACTGTGTTTGAGCTCCAAGCATCATCAGCGTAAACACACCCGAACCATTAGGAGCATCCTTAAATCCAAGCTGGTCCAGCATAGTTGCAGCTGGTTGATCGCGCCGGGTGGATGGTCTCAAGTTCTGCTGCTTTGTAATCCCAAACCCGGGCTTTCTTCAGTAAAGCCGAATAAAACAGATGGAAAAACAAAACTGTAGGGAAGTTTGAAGGATCTACCGGCTGCTGTTTCTACAAGCACTGCTGTTACCAACCATGTACCATGTTACACATGTGCCATCATTCAAACATCTGAGATAATGAAGGATGCACCCCAGCGTCTGTATAGCAAGAGAACATGTTGGGATGTTGGTGCCAGAGTATCTATAATGTAAATACCAATAATGATGTAATACTTTATCTTAAATGCTTCCACTCATAATTCATTTGCAATAATATTTGATTGACAGCACCAAGTCCAGGTCCCTGGCTGGGAGTATTTGAAATCACAACTGAAAATCGAGGCACTTTGCTTTCCCTTTAATTTCCAACTGTTGAAATGTTTGGGAAATGCATAAAAAGTGACTGTCAATAAAGTATTTCTGTCAGAGTTTGCCTTCACACTTACCCAGGCACATTAACAACTTCAAAACTCAAAAGTCCGGTGAAGAAATAAAGGTCAGGAACATGCAGTTTTGGGATGTAAAATGTTCAGCAGCCGCTGCTTTATACATAGCAAGTGAAGCGGTTGTGTCTGATTTACGTATTTTCTTTCTGTCCAGATGAATGATGGTCCCTTGTGTAAGTGCAGTGCCAAGGCCAGACGTACAGGGATCCGCCACAGCATCTACCCGGGGGAGGAGGTATGACACGCCGTGAATAAATCACCCTTTCATAACCTTGAAGCTGTGCCAGAGGGGCAAGGACTTTATTCTAGTCAGCCTAAATGTATTCTCTATATAGTGGCCATTTTCCATTGTATTAGAGGGACAATCCGATTTTATCATCCCGTAGAACCAAATAATGATATTACATCTGTAAGAATTTGACAGGAGAGTTGATCTATACCACCGACTCATCGATTATTTTGCCAGCCGCTGAGATTTCTGGTTTTCATTACTCACTTTCTGGCCTTCCTGTGTTTTGGAGCAAAAACTCCAACATAGATGCATCTTCGGTGGACCAGTGCAACACATTTAAGCGACAAAGAACAGAAAATCTCAAAGAGAGTTCATTATCCTCGGATTTATTGTGTGTGATATTACTTCTTTGTTAGAAATGTATAAAAACTGTTTACATTTAAGGAGACAAGGAGGCTTGAAGGAGGAGGAGGTTATTGCTTTTCCTTTTGGTGGTCAGTAGAGACCAGTGAAGGTCATGGAGTTCTTAATGAGTGTGTTAACCTATGGCGAACAATAGTTTTGGGAAGGAAATAAATATCAGCCTCCAGATAAATGCTGGTAAATGTTAGCTATGGTGGATTTCTACTCACCAGCCAGTTTTGCAGACATTTAAGTGTTAAGTGAAGGTCAATTTAATATCTTAAAAAATCTATTTGGGTTGGAAAATGAACAGGGCTTGCCCCTCATTAGTAGATTTATTGACTAATTGCTTGTTGCCGTCTTGGTTGACCTGGAAATTGCTAGTCAATTAATTGTTTTTAATGGGTTTACACAGGATACGGGACGTGTGACTGTATTCATTAAAAGGATTTCAATTTAGTTTATAGTCATTAAGCATTACTGGAAATTATTAGATCTCTTTGTTTAGGGGCAATATGACTTACATGTTTTATGTAAGTTAACCAGCTGTTCAGTGAAGGAAATTGTTTGTTAGTCGACTGTAAATGTCTTTAGTTGGGGAAAATGTGTTGGTCAGTTTTGGGATGTAACAGTTCTGGGGTACGTGAAAAAAAGTGAGTTCATACATAACTTGTATCTCTTACATGTACACTCAGATGTAACCAGCACAATGTAAGAACAAAGCACAAATTGTGTTTTAAAGAGCGCGAGGTACGTGTCAGTTACTGAGTTTGTGTGTCTTTTTCAGCCAGTGAAGCAGTGTCGGACAATGAACAACAATGCAGGGAAACTGTTTCACTACAGGATCACTGTGTCTCCTCCCACCAACTTCCTGGTAAGATTTTGTCTCTTTTGTAAAGAGAGAGAAGTTGCATTTACTAAAATGCTAAGCTGATGAACATTATTCAGTAGAATGTGCATTATCGGTGACATTAATTCTTGATTGCTCCAGAGTGTTTTTCTACATTCTCTAGCTGGGATTGCGTTGCAGTACTTGAGTATAGTATTATGATTGTTTATTAAATTTAATACATTTTTATACAGTATCGTGGCAATAATTATTGTGTATGTATTCACAGCACTATGCCGAAGCTGCTGTGTTATTGTGCCATGTGTCTGTGTTTGAGTGGTCCTGCTGTTCTCCCTTTCAGACTGACAGACCGACAGTGATCGAGTACGATGACCACGAGTACCTGTTTGAAGGCTTCTCTCTCTTCTCCCACACACCTCTCACTAGCGTAAGACTAACAGTACAAAATGTTTGAAATGCTTGACGTTGTAATGCTTGTATTGTTTTTGTTTTTTTATATATTTTTAAATATTGCTGAGTTTTCGCGTGGGATTGTGTGTTTGCGCACTAACCATACGGTGGATTATTATTTGACTCATCTGATAGGAATAATGTGGACAGACCTAAACTCAGATTTACTTCTGAGGGAATGTTTCTTTTAGTATTACGGCATGCTGCTATTTTAAGGGAAATCATATCGTTTTACATTTACAATACATTTATTCATTTAGCTGATGCTTTCATCCACAGTGATTTACAATTTCTGTATATGTCAGAGGTCTAGGGGTTAAGTGTCTTGCTTAAGGACACACTGGTGGATGCACCATAGTGGGAATTGAACCCGGGTCTCTCACACCAAAGGCATGTGTCTTATCCACTGCCACCTATATTATTTGTATAAATTATTCCAAGGAAATTAATTTAAAATGAACAGAATTTAACCAAATTAAACTTTTTCATAGCTCTTGCCCACCCTTCATTCTTAATGAAACTCAATGAAAACTGTAAACCAGTAGTAGATTAGTTTAGTTGGGACGTGTCGTTGTTGGTAGAGCTTCATTTTGATTTGAGTTATCAGTAATTTGTCTTCATAAAGTAAGATTCCTTCATAATGGCTGTAAGTGATTGTCAGGTTGCAAGATTCTTGATTCCTTGTTAATTCAAAACAACTGATTTACTGAAGTTTTTATTTTCACGTGTTTCATCAGTTTTAAATAGATTTCTTCATCTGGATGTGTGTGTTAGATCATAAAGATATTGCTATTAATACGTTTTGGTTAGTTTTCTTTTCTTAGTTTTATTAAGATGTTGTCATTCAGTTTTCTTTTAATTGGTTTTGTTAGTATCGTTTTATTAGTTTTATCTATAAAGCCCACTCCTGGTATTCCACCCACGTCTTGCATGCTTTGTGATGTGCGAGCGTGCTTTCATGAACCTCTGCTGGGTGAAGCTGCGAGGTCCATGACGGTTTTATTACACTACTCGAGTGCAGCTCAGTCGGCTCTGCACTGGCCACATATGATCCCATCCTTCTTGTACATGTCTGTTGAGGCAACACATATAATTTAGGTCAGCGTTTGAGGGGGGAAGAAAAATCCCCCCCCACCTCCTTTAACTCCAGTCTCTTCAAATCGACTTTTAGCTTCAGGGCGGCTTCTTTGTTGCCTGGACAAAGTGCTCCTCTCACTGTGCTGACCTTGTCGCAGAGTCCTCTCTCTCACTTTTTGAAGGCCCATCAGTGACTGTCAAACATTAGAGAGGTCGCAACTTAAAAGGCCCCTCTCTTTCTGTTGCCATTTGAGCTTTGTGCCTGACTTTTATCCCAAGGAGGAAGTTTAAAGGAACTGAGAAATCAATAGGGGACCACCAAAACCCCATTTCCTGAAATTTGTTCAAAGTGTGATTTATTATTATTAATTTTTTTTCTGTGTCTAGATATACACGTGTGCTTGTGTCAGTCAGTGGATGTGCGCATGTGTATTTTTCCTGCACGTTTGAATAATAAACTACTTGGTCAATATCCGTCTAGCTTGAAAAGAGCCCCAAGGATTAGGCGTGATTTGAACTGGATAATTTAAGCAGCCCTTGTTAAAAGCTGGGGTAAATGCTTCGTGGCAGTGTGGGGATTAGGAACCTCAGAGCGTGGTGATATTAGCCCCCTGCTAGTTAACCGCCGGGATGGGCAGGAATAAATGTGGCTCCTAGGTTAATCTCTTAAAATGGACCCCCGTGCTCTGGCAACAAAGACCGTGTAACTGGGGAGATTAAACACAGAAGAGCAGGCTTATCTATTTAGCAAGATTTGAGTTACTTAATTTTCAAGTGTGTGTGTGGAGGCATGTCATTTGTGTGAGTGAGTGTTTAAACATTGTCAGGGCTTTTTAATTGACCAAAGGTTGTGCCTTGTTTATACACATTACAGTGAGTTACAGATTTCTTACGTACTTTTCTTAACATGCACATGGCTGTGTCCGCCATTTTGGGTCAGCTCCACAGCAGAGATGAGGTTTTAATGAGGTTTCCCTGAAAAGCTGTAACCTCTGCCTAACGCCATGGTAATGAGTCGGCCCGTCCTTTTCTTCTTCTCGTCCTCTGTTCTTTTCATCACAGATTCCATTGTGCCGTGTGATCCGCTTCAACATAGATTACACCATTCACTTCATAGAGGAGATGACACCGGAGGTCGGTAAAACCCCACTTTATCTCCCAGCTTTTTCTCTCCCCTTTCTCACCCCTTTTTGTTTTTATCTCAAACGGCTGAGTCTGAGCCACATGTAACCCCCACACCTGAGTGCCTGGGTGAGCGAAGGGGCTAATCCTTGTAGAAGAGGGAAAAGAGATTCTTTTTAACCTGCAGAAGTTGATTACATCGATATGGTGGCTTATGCGATAAAGTTAGAGAACTGGATTTGCTTATCAGTCATATCTACATTAAGATAGTCTTTACGGCAGTATTACGGCATTTTTGAATCTGCTTGTACTGTATGTTCACATAACACTGCTTTTGAACGCTCTCTCTCTCTCTCCTGTGCCCAGAACTACTGTGTCCGAGGCCTGGAGCTGTTTGCCTCCTACTTGTTCAAGGACATTCTTGAGCTGTATGACTGGAACCTGAAAGGTGCGATTCCCAAACCAAAGGCCCGTTTCACAAAAGCGATTTACAAGCAATGCTGACGTGCAGATTGCAAATGGTGGTGGCTTCACATTTCAAAATGATTGCCGCTTGCAAATGGCAGATACATTTGCAAGTCTTACCCGGCTCTCGCATGCTGGCGCATTGGGTCGCAAGTATGACATTTGTTTTGATAGCGAAATGTGTCAAAATGAGCGAGAGGTAATGATCTCAAATCACAGCTTGTATGTTGCAGAAATGGTGAAACGGGCCCCTGGTGGACTGTTAAATCCCTTCATTCCTGCTATACTTCATTCTGTCTTTATTGCAAGTCCAGGCGTGTAGCCGTTCTTTTGATATTCATATATTTGAAAAGTTGCTATAGTGATAAATTAAAATAGTTTTCTATAAGAGTAATAATACTATGTATATGGCACAATTTGTAACAGAGTCACATTCAATATTCTGATATATGTATTATATTATATATATTTATATATGTTGGAGTAATAATGTGCAGTTGAAATGTGTGCAGAAAGTATCTGAGGTTCCTCTTCAGGCATGTAATCCTGACGTTATGAATTTAGCCTCCACAATCATCACACATAATCATAGAATATTTTACAGCAGTGAACATCTTCATTTTTACATGCACAGATAAAATTAGAAATTAAGTAAGTACATAAAGATTGGTACAAGGAAAGCTGAGTAATAGTTGTGATCTAACTCTCAAGCAACATTAATGTGATCATCATGTCAACCATAACTTTACACTTATAATGTTAAACCTGTGTGCAGTCAGCTCAGCTGGTGGAGTGGGGGCCCCATGCGCAAAGCTGAGTCATTTCTGCAGCAGCCTGGGTTTGAATGTCGCCCCATATGTCTCTCCCACTTTCTCCTCTATCCACTGTCCTATTTAATAGGCAGGAAATGGCCCTGAAAGAAAACTGTGAAACACTTGTTAGGTTTTTATTATGTAAGGTTTTTACTCTGCCTGAACAAACAACAAAAACCCCCCTCTGCTCTGTCTTTCAGGCCCTGAGTTTGACAATGAGTCGTCTGGATGCCAGCAGTTCCATTTCATGCCCCGTTTTGTCCGATTCTTACCTGGTGAGACTCTTAACAACCTATAATTTTATTTACCCATTTGTCTCCCTCTGGTGGTCAGGGGTGACACAGAAAAGAGAGTGGCTGCGTGCCTCCTGTAATGTCTACTCCTAACATTTCTGCTGGTTTTGATATTTGTGGTAATTTCTCTGCAAAATAATAAGCTGACTTAAAGTGCCCGAGCTGCTGTGTAGCTGCATGGGATTCATCTTTGATACACATGATGGTGCTGGTGCACTATGATATTGCCACCAGTGTTTGTTATGACAGCCGTGCCACCTACCTTCTTTCCATCAAAAAACAATTTCTCTTCTAGCACTCCCAATTTAGTCCGCTACAAACACTTATCTGCCTCTTTTACAAAAGCACAAAAAAACCTGTCTAATCCAATGTTTCTGATGTGATCTGTAAAGAGAAAGAGAGTGAGTGGAGACGGGGAGTTACAGTGAGAGCATGGTGATGGTGTGTTTGAAAGTTACAGTGAGTGTGTGGGTATGCATTTGCTTTTTGTCTTAATGCATTTCCAGGACTGAGAGGAAAGTAGATTTTTGTGTGTCTGTCCATGCGAACGCTAAATGGAGGTCAATCAATTTTGCATGAGTGTCTATTAAACCCACTCTATTTGACCTGGTAGATTGTATGCGTGTGCCTGGCTGTATTTCCCTTCGCACACATTTTGTGCTCATTTCTGATTTTATAATAGAGAGTTGAATGCTGTTCCATATGAGAGTCATTATGTGCCTTCACGTACTGTATTGCATCCGACCTTGCATCTATGCCTCTGTTCAACTGTGCATTTCCTGAACAATGCAATTGCGATGCATGGGGACATTTTCACAGTGTGTCATATTGGTTCAAAAGCTCTTAGTTGGCAGAGGTGAGGCGGGGTGAGGTGCTTGTATAAGAAACAAAGATTTTCTCCAACATCGGCCTTGATTTTGGGCCAAGGATTTTGAACAGCGAAAGAATGCCTTGTATGGAAGCTCGGTGAAACGTTTTCCCTTGTGAAAAATGTCACAGCTTGTTTAATTCCACAAAGTATTAGCCACAAAAGACTGAGATATTTGCATTTTTTTTCAATTAACTGAGAATCCCGGGTGACTTGTGTACCTTGTGGTGATGTTTTTGTGCTTCTGTCCATACATGCATTTATTTCTGGTGTGTATTGTTGTTCATTAATTGCCTTAGATGGCGGGAAGGAGGTGCTGTCTATGCATCAGGTGCTGCTCTACCTGCTGCGCAGCAGCAAGCCCCTGGTCCCCGAGGAGGAGATTGCTGACATGCTGCAGTGGGAGGAGCTGGAGTGGCAGAAATACGCGGAGGAGTGCAAGGGCATGATCGTCACCAACCCAGGAATGGTGAGGCCTTAGCTTCACTGTTATGACAGAAGGTGTTTCAAGGGCAGTCGTTGCCCCCCAACCCCGACACTGCAGGAATTAGGCTGTTCCTGTTAGCCTGTGACATGAGCAACCTCACCTATTATCCCCAAGGGCGTTTGCTGTCATCAACACTATTCGGGCTGAAGCTTTTATGTCACGATGAAGTTGGTTAACCTTCTTGTCTGGCCCATATTTTAAAGGATGTACAGTAATTGTGTCTGGGTAAAGGTGAAAATGTCATAGCCAGCTAAAAGGTTGCATATGAACAGTGAATATGATTGTCTAACCTTTGGTGTGGGTGAGTTATTGAGTCAACTGCTTTTCCTGGCAGAACTGAATTGTTGCTGTCAGGGTTTTCAGATATGTAGTTGTATAATAGTCTTCTATCCCTAGAAGTTAAAGATTGGTCTACCAGTCAAAAAAAGTCTATTAAAAAGGAAATTTATAGGGATTGATCCTGTTTGGGGTTTAAATGAATGTAGCTCACAGGAAGTAGGCTGTAGGTAAAAGCGTTCCACTGGCTGACAATTTCAATCAGACTTTGCAAAGGCACTGCCGCTGCATCCTGGGCTTAGCACCGCCCAAGACAACTGTGATTAGTTTAATGAAATACAAACAAGTGTGGAGACAGTAGTCTAAAAACCTAAGATACTCAGTTTACAATGATATTAAACAGAGAAAACAGCAAATTATAAAAATAATTCTGCTTCATTTACTGTTGATCAAATTATTACTTTTTCACAAATTAAAAGTGATCAGAAACCTCACATTTGGTGCCAAAAGTATATTCTTGGAGGTGTGGATTTCAAAACATACAGTAGTTAGTGCTCTACAATCTAAGTGGGCCATGCTCTCATTTTGCGGAAACCATACCCACTGTGATATGTCAAGGTCACACATACTACTCCAAATGAGGAGGTCCGATGCCAAACTAACATGCCATGCTCGAGGGATTATTTCACACAGTCAAATGAGGACACAAATGTCATCAACCTCCAACAGCTATGGTACATTAAAGCATAGGTCAAGAAGCTGTAGACACTGAATGTGTTTGTGTCGGGATTGTAAACAGGGCAATCATCAAGCCTTCCTCAAGCAACTCAAACTTGTTTATGCCGATTTAAAGGCAAAATCAAAGTTGTTTGACGACCTCTTGCTCTTAAATTAAAGTTTGTATGCAGACCGTGCCGAGCCTGCGCGGCTAATGTCAAGGTGATCCCGAGCCTCGAGCCATCTGCCGTGTAGCTCATCACGCCTTATGCTACAGCCCCTTACTCTGATCTCGCAAAATGCCTGACAGGCCAACTGTGATTTGGGAGTCCGCTGAGGACATGTTGCTTGTCAGTCTCCACCTTGATAAGAGCATCAGAAGTTAGCTCTCCATCCCTGACGTCACTTTATCATTGTTATGAGCACTCTACTCGACGAGTCTGGGCCTCGTCTCATTGCGTTCCTGTGACAGACGACATGGGTTATTTGTCATTTTGCATATTGATAGCAGATGATTGAAGGATAGCTGACTTGTAGCTTTATGAAAGTGTTTATCCTGTAATATGACTCACTGTACAGGCCTCATTTCTTTCCCCAGAAACCGAGCTCAGTGCGTATCGACCAACTGGACAGGGAGCAGTTCAACCCAGACGTCATCACCTTCCCCATCATCGTTCATTTCGGGATCCGGCCCGCTCAGCTCAGCTACGCCGGAGACCCTCAGTAAGATCACATTCACGCAGACAGAGACACACAAATGTCGACCACCCATCTGAGTACAGATCTTTCCCCCGTGCGTGCTGATAGTCTCCCTCGTTTCCTTTACTTTCCTTATTCAACACCGCTCTCCCAGGACACTGTGACGGTAGAATCTTTCCTGTTGCATGTCGAGGAGGATGAAAACGGCGTATGCCAAAGAGGACAGGACATATAGAAATATGGGGAATAGAAGGATCAGAAAATGAGTGGCGTGACATTTTCACATGCATCGTCACGGGTCCCAGGTTTCCGCTGGGTTCCTCCGCCATGGGAGCTGCTGCAGTTTATGCCTAGTGAATAGTAATGCCGCACACACACATTCCACGGGGATTGTACTGTGCTGCTGCATAATTAACAAAAGCAGTGTATTAGATCATCTGAGCAGCGGTCTCTGAGGTGTTCCGAGAGATGCGACAACACCGTGCCAAGCACTAATCAAAAGTCAGTACACAACTTGGTTTCTGTGCGCTCAGTCTAAATTTAAACCTGTGGATTTCTTTTTCAAGTCAAATATCTGGGCTCACTCACAACAGTCCGGGCAGGGTGCAGGAGGCAAATGCCGGTGATGAAGATCCAAACAAGAGGATGATCATTAGGAAATCCATTTAGGCAGAACTAGCTTGCGTCTTCCCTCCGACTAATGTCCCCACTCCCCTGCTGCTACATTTTAGCCGTCTGTCCGCAGAGCTCTTTCATCCCTGTGCACCCCTGCTACCATGTCAAACTTCTTAAAGCGGCAGACAATGACAAATTTATGGATGGACTGGGACATCATTAGCTGATGCAGAAACGAGTAGTAAGAGACCAGTGGAAAGGATTTCCTACCACTGCTAATGATGCGTGTAGCGAGGGCAGGAGTCGGTGTTGATTGCGGCGGCGGCGGCAATGCCACAGAGGGGAAGCCTCGGCCACAGCAGCAGCATATATTAACTCAGGAGACTGAAGAAGCTGTGTTGTCTTCTTCCCTTCACGCTGCCCACTGGACGCGTTTGTGCTCAGAGTCGGCACCCGAGGTTCTCCAACTCCATTACAACCGCTGAGGCAAGAATGATGACATGGCAGAGGTCAGCGAATGTAAAGAGAAGAGAGCAGGATTGAAGGATGGAACAGGGCTGTCATGTTTCACAGGGGTGAAACATGATAGAAACACAATGGATGGAAGGATCGAGGGAGTAGAAAGGAGGTCGAGACTAAGAGACAGAACCCCCTTTCATAAATGTGCTTTAAATGTGCTCTCAGTTTAACATGTCGGTCTCATTAAATAAGCCCCAAATCTTCTTTCTGAAAAAGTTGTGATGGACCAAGTAACATTCCTGTAGTACTCCCAGCCTGGCAGGAGTTTGGATTGAACGCTGTCATATTTACGCCTCGGGTGAAACACATGGATTCAGTGTCAGGTGACAGGGTCTCCCTTATCTCTTACAAGACTGAAGTTGAGCACATCATTTACATACTCAGCTCTTATAGGGCCATTTCTTTCTGACATTGCACAGTGAAGTAATTCATTTCCTGAGTGCTGTGTTTTCATGTATCCTTTTTTAAGCCCTGGTAGCGTGTTAAAGGTATAGAGAATCCATAAACTGTTGTCTTCCATTTTCTTCAATGTATTTTTGAAGTTTCTTTTTTACCAGGGATGACCCCCGACTAAAGATTTACCAAGCCAACTAGTAGACGTAAGCTCAAGCCATTAGTTGACTAGTCGTTGCACGTTTATGATATTAATTAAATTATTTAATTACATGTTACATAATTATTTTTGGGTAATCAGCAAATATTTGAGTTGTAGGGCTGAGAAAGAATGTTATAATTAACATCGTTGACACTGTGCTACATTACAGAGAAATACAAAAATATAATAATGCCTTAAAATATAAATTTTACAAGGGCCATGAAGCGGTAATGATTCTGACTGTATCGGAACAACCAGCAAGGAGACTGAACATTTCGTTAATTTATTTCAAGTAAAGTCAAGTCAAGTTTTATTTAAAGTGCAAAATCACCAAAAGACATGGTCCAGATACACTTTACAAAATGCATTGAAATTAAATAAAATTAACCATAAAATACAGAATGCATGTAATAAAACGCATATAAAAATACAATCAGAATAAATAAAATGACAACATTGAATAATAATTTAAAGTTTGCTCAACACTGTCCTAACTAAAAGCTTTATTAAACAGAAAAGTCTTAAGTCTAGCCTTAAAAATGGTGATGTTATCCCATTCCTGCACCCAAATTGGAAACTAGTTCGATAGTTGAGGCGCTTGATAACTAAATGCTCTTTGTCCCACTCTAACCTTAGTTACATTAGGCACCACAAGCAGGGACAGTAAGGTATCAGGAGTTCTTTGAGGTACAATGGTGCCTGCCCATTTAAGGCTTTGTAGGTAAGTAGAACAATTTAAATTATTTATTTAAATCTATTCTGTATTTCACAGGGAGCCAGTGAAGGGAGGCTAGAACTGGAGAAATATGCTCTCTAATCTTGACTCTAGACTAGGGCTGGACAATAAAACAATAACAATAATTATCACAATATTTTTTTTCAATAATATAATAAATGTTCAATAAATATTCAATAAATGTTTTGTTTTATTCACTTGAATTATACACGAATTAGGACCTATTTTTTTAATAATGTTTATTTTGTTGAGGAAAAAGGACTGCAAAAAGCTTTTACTTAATTTTACTCATGCATATTTGTTGACAAAGATTTTATCACAATTGTTTTGAATGTTCTGCCTCAGATTTGTGAAGTGATCCACTGTTTGGCTTCAAGTGTTGAATATAAAGAAGAGTTTAAACAACAATTTAACCATCAGGTTTCTTCAACTTTAACTCAGGAGCAAAAATGAGCCTTTAAACTCGAAAGAAATAACGATTTGATACTTATCGATATCGAAAGATATGAAACTTTTTATCGTGATAACATTTTTGGCCATATCGTCCAGCCCTACTCTAGACAGAACACGCGCTGCTGCATTCTGGATCAGCTGGAGAGGCTTTAGAGACTTAATTGTGCTGTCCGCTAGTAAAGAATTACAATAGTCAAGCCTGGAAGTAATGAAAGCGTGGACCAGTTTTTCTGCAGCTTTTTGAGACGGGATGTTCCTGATTTTAGCAATGTTACGTAAATGAAAGTAGGCAGTTCTTGAAATTTGCGTAATATGCAGATTGAAAAACATTTCTCCCAGTATAATAACTCCCAGGTTCCTCACGGTGGTACTGGTACATGAAAGTTTATGGCATGGTTCCTGAATTCTACCAAGAGGAACCATATAAAGAGTAAAAAGGATTGGTCCGAGTACCGAACCTTGTGGTACTCCATGGTCAACGCTGGTATGCATGGAAGAATCATTATTCACATATACAAATTGGGACGGACCGCATAAATAGGACCTAAACCAACTGAGGGCCGATCCTTTGATGCCAATAAAGTTTTCCAGATATCGAAAGCAGCGCTCAGATCTACCAAGACAAGTGCAGAGACAAGTCCTTTGTCTGATGCAATCAGTATATCATTTGTAACTTTCACCAGTGCTGTCTCAGTGCTATGTCGTCTTCTGAACCCTGACTGAAAAGCCTCGACACAGTATAACATCACACAAGTCCCAATGTTCAAAACACAGGAATGAAACTTCTAACTTCACAAGAACAAATACTTGCAGACGTGTCAACACGATGGATGATGTATAATGTTAATTACAATTAACCCGCTTCACGCCTCTTCTGCCCCGGTCTGAACCCTCCGTGTCTTCATCATTCCTGGAGTCAGCATCCTGGTCGGAGCTACTGTATTCCCTGTCATCAAACTGGCCTCCCGGCGGTCCAGAGCTCCTGTGCTAGCAGTGTAAACGGCCCCTAACACTCCCGAGCTCCCAGTCCGGGCAGTCAGCTAATAGAACCGCTAATTAGAGTTAGCAGCAGTGTGCTGGCAAGTGACTTCAGTGTGACGAGAATAGATCCGTGTTGCAACAATCCCCTGATACTTTGGTCCCGGCAGTGGTAACATAACCAGAGTGATAAATTAAATGCATGACCTGTGCGCTGCAATAAATGTCTTTTAACTATCATTTCTTACGCACCAAATAGAACGAAATACTGTGAATTAGCAGATTTTGTTGTATATTTTGCAGGGAAGCTGTTTCCAATTTCAAATCAATTTGTAAAAATGTTTCAATTCAAATGTTGAGCAAAATTCTTAACATTAAGCATGTGAGCAAATAGGAATTAAATGAAAGTTACTTTCATTGTTTTTAACCATGCCTAAGGTGGCAGAATTGTGTATTCAATCTAATAAATGGTGACAGTGATGGGGACATTTATTAGGAGTCTTTCAGGTTGGTTAGACGAGTGAAAAGCAGGCGATGAGCATCCCTTGTGCTCACTACTGTCAGATATAAAGCCACAAAGATAACAAGGCATTCAGCTGCAAAATAAGTTTTAAAATTGGTCACTTGGAATCAGTGTTTTCTAACTCACCGCTCTTCTTTGCCTGCCTCACCTGCCAGCTGCCAAATATCGTATAGCAGTTCTATCCGTAATGGTCCTGTCATGAATAGAGCCATTATGGAACATTTACGTAACAGATACCTAAGTTTGAATAGCAAAAAGCCATTACTTTCGCAGATAGATGAAGCCAGCAATGCCACAGATACCATGCCTAAAAAAAGGGCTGGAGATAGAAAACTGAAGAGAAAGAAAGAGGCAGCATATGCTAATGAAAGCATGTGCAGGGAGTGGCGAGGGCCGCTGCAGTGCTACCCTGAGAGCACAGCGGATCTGTGGAAAGGTCATTGGAACGGATTGGGGACGAGGGGGCCTCCCAGGCTGGATAGACTTTCTCTCTCTCTCCCTCTGTCTCGCTCTCTCTTTCTTCTGCTCTCTGTCTCTCGTCCGCTTGGGCTGCTTCGGTGCGGAGGTGGTGGTGAGCTGATAATCGAGGCGGTAAAGCCGTCTCATTCCCTCGTCTCAGTCTCTAATGAAGTCCCCACTATTAAAGCTCTATAATTCTTTTATTCCACAGTACACCCTACCTCCCTCCTTTTCAGTCCTTCCTTGCCCCCCCCCCCCTCTCTCTCCTTCTCTTTCTTTATGCCTCTCTGCCCTTCTCTCTGTCAATGCACCATCCTATCCCCCAAACCCCACCACCTTACCCCTCCATCCCACCAATCATAATTGAATAACTCTGGGTAAATGAGGAGAAAGTCTCCTGAATGGGAGCAGAACGGTCACACTCGGCCCAGAGTGCATCAATCAGGAGGTCTGATTGAAAAGAGAGAGGGGGGGAGAAAGGGTAGGTGGTTAGTATGATGGCTACATGTCACCTTGCAGATAACTTCCTGCCTCTTTTCAAATGTAAATGAGAGCAAAGACAAAAGGTTTTTATATAAAATGAGACGAAGGAGGTTGTGAGATACCTCTCGAGCCATGTGTTAGGGGGCTGCTCAAATGTTACATTACTTACAGCTTTTTACCAGGGAAAAAAAGTGCAAATTGTGTGTGTGTGTGTGTGTGTGTACACCTCTGCTCACAGTTCAAACAGTGGACATCTGAAACACAGAGAATCTTCTGTGTCCACTGCCCTCAAACACAGACAGCTAATGCAATAATGGCCGCAGGCAACTGTTAAATTATGTTTAATATCAGGCAAGCTGCCGATGAAATATTGATTTGTTGTTGCAAAGCAGAAGAGCGAGGGGGAGATGGACTCCTGTCAGCCTGACACCTCCTTATTTACTGTTGGCAGGTACCAGAAACTGTGGAAGAGCTATGTGAAACTACGCCACCTGCTGGCCAACAGCCCCAAGGTCAAGCAGATTGACAAGCAGAAGCTGACGCAGAGAGAGGTGGGTTGGAACAAAACAAACACACTTTGATATTTTTTGTTTCCTTTGTCACACTCATTTTAACATTGTCTGCTGGCCCGCATTTGTTATGTGGATGTGGTGCAGTGTGTTTTCAATTTAAATAGTTTGAAAGCTCATTTCCTGCAGATATGAAAGGTTATGCTGAAACACTGGAGCACTTGCACAGTCTGCAGAAATAAGAGATTCAAAGCCATTAATTTCAAAAACACAACTATTACCATTACTATTATTCCTGCTGTGCCACTGATTCAAATGCTGCTTATCTGCAACTCGCTGTTGGGAGTTATTGCCTGAAAGTAACAACGATGCTGTTTCACTAAACTGAGACAGCCAAAACTTACAAAGGCAACATTATTTTCTGGTTTTGTTGAGTATTATAAAAACAGCCTTATTTTCACACATTTAATGTTTTGCCACAACAGAGGAATATTTAAATATTGCATCCAGGACTTTACCTTGGAAAAACATAAATTTTCACATTAGTACCATATATGTTAGACAAGTTATGTGTTGAGTGGTGTTCAGATATATTGTAATGGCTTTTACTTAACTGTAACCTTACCTTGACTAAATAGTCAAATAGTCCAGCCTCTACATATACAATGTCATTATTCACCAAACTAGTCTAGAGGAAATAAAATAATTTAATTGGTATAAATTAGAGGTTGACCATTAGAGGATTTTTAAAGGTCGATATAATAACAGTAGTTTGGAGCCTGAAAAAGCTGATATCTCTAGGTAAAAATGGTTAGCATGGGCTTTTAGCTGAGTGTCTTAGCTTTACGTAGGTGGGTCACATGATTAGGTTGAACCTATGCTAAATTTGGACGTCATCTTCATAAAGGGTGTTTTGCGCAGAAATCGTTTGTTGTCCCCGGTACCGGGGGGCGTCAGGGTTTGTCAGGTTAACAGTTGTTTAGGTTATTATCAGGAGTTACTCACACGATGCGTTCAGCAAAAATGATCAGATATGGCCATTGGCCCGTAGTTGTGTTAGGCTTGTGCCTAGCTTAAGGGCTAGCCAAATTCTAACATGCTTGCTAGTAAAACAGAGACAACATACGTTCGACATTGCATCACTTATCTTCATCTTAATGCATTAATAATGCCATACTATAATCAACAAATTTATCATGCCCATAATTTACAGGTTAACGATCATGAATATAAATTATCTTACATTACCTTGACTTCCTGTATTGAGCCTCCGTGCAAAACGGTGATGTACGTCCCAGCGTGAGCAGTGGAAGCTGCGCAGCTATCGGCCACTATTGTAGCCAAGTTCTGCCGACAAAGATAATTGAAAACTGTCCTGTAACTGGCCAAACGATTAATCAGTTGACCTCTGGTATAAAAGCAGGAATTTTGAGCAGGTTGTTTGGCCTTTGCCTCACACAAATTGCCCCATCCATAACTCTTTTTGATATCTTTTCCTCACTCTTCAGACCCTTTCCTGCAGCATGTGTCTACATTGCTTGTTAGGTTTAGCTCAGAAAAATCTTATTAAATATGTTATTTTGGTGTAAAGATGGGCAGTGTCATTTTTTTCAACTCAACTGATGATATGATAATATGATGATATGTAATAATGCATAATTTAGATGAATGTACAATATAGAATAAAACTGCTGTAACTGCTCTCCTGAGTTGATTGTGAAGGTCAAACCACCACTAGGGCCAAAAATTGAAAAGGTTTAGGTTTGGTGAAGTAATGACCGTGTAGCCACAGGGAATCGCAGTGTACAGGTGCTGTGTGTGGCCTGAAGTAGCTGAGCATGACTGCTTTGTCCCACCATATCTCTCCTGTAGGGACTTCTAATTTTCTTACAGTAGATACAGCTTTTCCTCTCTCTAAGGCTGTGCGTGTGCTACAGATCCAGACACTTCCTTTGGTCTGTTTAATACACTCTGAACCAATAATGAGCAAGAACTCCAAGCTCAATTAGCTTGTTTCCTAGGTGGCTCTGCAAAGCTCTCAGACTAACAGGCCCTGACAATCCTACTGTCAACCTGCACTGGAGCAATTAGTGAACCCAAACATGCACACTCACACACTGGGTCCATCAGGCTCCACCACAAGCATTAGCCATGTCAGTGTCTCTTCACTGCGGTGGCAGTGTGGCATCGCTACGTGTTTAATGCCTGAGGGAACACTCAAGCTTTGTGTGTAAATAGTCTTTCACAGAAAGACTAAACGTCTTTTCCCCAGAAAGGCATTTTCTACCCTGTCAGAGGTGTTCACAGCAATGTTGTGCTTCTCCAACTAGCTCTTTTTGATACCACTGTGCTCAGTCTGGAGTTCAGAGTTCCAGGGAGAGCAAAGGTGTTCGCCTTGGCTTTAACTGACCTTCACACCAGGGCGCACGCCTCTGCACCCATTTCCATCATGCTGAGAGCATGGAGGGTTGTGTGGGCAGAGATGGCGTAGCACTGAAGAACAGGCAGACTGTCAGTGTGTTGCCCAGATGGATTTTGTACCAGTTCCTCAGCCAAACACTTGACTTGACAGACTGATATTGTCTTCAGACGTCTTTAAATACTCATTTAACTCTTTTTAGGGATGATTTTTCATTCTAATTAAAACTGTGATCTCGAAATGTGTTTTGTTCTACACAATATAGCTAATAATGATAGATAGATGAAGATATTTATGTAACTGTATTGAAAATGAATTAAATTTTACTTTTACTATCCTATATCTCTAATTTGAATAAGTATTCAGCCCAGAGTCAGTACTTTGGCAGTGAATTCAGATTTGAGTCTTCTCTATCAGCTTGGCATATGTGGATTTGGGGATTTGCTCTGATTCTTCCTTGCAGATTTGGCCAAGCTCAGTAGAGCTGTGTGAGGCGCGTCTTTGAAAAGATATCTTAAACTCGTTCCACAGATTTTCCATTGGTTTCGAGTCTTGGCTTCAGCTGGACCACACAGGAATTGAACACTACTTTTCTCAGTCTATTCCAGTGTTGACTGGGATGTGTGAAGGAACATTGTCCAGCTGCAACATCAATTGGCCCAATCTGAGGATTTTGGCACTTAAACTGAGTTCTTGACAAGAATCTTCATTTATTTGGTCTTCAATGTAAATGTTTGCAAACAATCACCACAAAGATCCTATAGGCAAAGATACAGAGAGTCAAATGAAGGTCAGCATGGTAGAACCACTAAACAGTAAAATATTTATTTTTGTTGTATTGTATGTGTGTGTTTTGGATAGAATGAACAGCATCTCAAATAATTTGCTAGTTGTAGAGCCTAAGGGGCAAACAAACAAAGTGAAGAAGTCAGTGAGTGTTACCAGAAGAATGCCATTGACCAGGGGTGGCCAACTGTGGCCCACTGCCGGATTTTTGTAAAAAGAAAGAAAGAGAGAGAGAGGGAAAGAAGTCAGGGATTTAGAAGAAGAAATGTATTCCATGAAACAAAGGTTCAATATCCTGTAAACAGTTTGATTCTGCTGGCAAAATATTTACTCAAAATTTTTAAAATCCATGACATGTTATCCTTGAGACATAGTAAAAAATAATTCATTACTACTTTTTAATTTATATAGATAGATAGATATATAAAGTTTTATATATATATATATATATATATATAGTTATATTCTTTTATCAATATTTGTGTATGTTGTCTGTTATATTGTAATGAACTAATGGCATGCTCTACAGATGCTTTTGTATTCAACAAGTGAAAAAAAACAACAAATAAACAAAAACCCTTGAAACTGGTCGATCTTGAAAGGAAAAGCCTCACGCACACAGTGGGTGCCCGGTCACAAACATTGGGAGGTGCAGGACCACACGATCTGTCAACTTGCGGAGCCTTTACGGTCATGGGACCATTTCGATTGGCAGGCACCTTTTGTCCAAAGCAGCTTAAGATAAGTAGATTCAAATGTACTAGATGTTAGTAAAAAATAAGCGTAGTCCAAGGCTAAAGGTTAGGGAGGTTGCCAAAAACATCGGAGGTTGCCATAAATATCGACCTTAGACCTTATGCTGGACCACCTACAACGACAACTACTACTAATAATTTCATCTTAGATTGCTCAGACAATGTGAACAATGTAATGCGGATGAGTCCCCTGAATTAACCTACAAAAGCACAAGTAAGCAAGGGAGCACACAGTCAACAGATTTGCACTTTGTCTTCCACAGGTAGTCAATTTCATACAGTGTCTTTGGTGTTTGACCTCATCCAAACCACATACCTCCCAGCAGAAGGATGAGATGATAAAAGTAAAATGTTCCATGACTTGTCTGTTTGTCCAGCCGCAAGCTGGTCCCCTTACCTCCCCATCCTGGTTAATTATTTACTTTTTTTTTACTTCAGTCCATTCCCTGACTCCGTAGAAAGCCCTGCATAATAAATATTTACATATCATTCGCACTTCGATGTGATTACTGCTTTCCATATACAGTGGCTGGCTGTCCATGGAAAGATTTGTTGTGTGTGTGTGTGTGTGTGTGTGTGGTTGCGGATGCATGTGTGGCGCGTGGGAGAGTGTGTTCACTTTGATGCACAGTTCAAAGTAGGATGCCATTATTTATTCATGCCTTTGTTGTTCTTATTTCCTCTGCGAGTCAAAAATTCCTGGCGTTCCATTTTAGGCAGATCACGGCTAACTCAGACGGAGTCGATAGCGTCTCACTTGAATCAAACACATTCATGCGCACGCATTTAGGAGGTGCAGTCTGTCAATACATCTTCCATCTTGGTTGTTATTTGTAGAACCCGCTTGTCTCAGACTCGCCTCCCCCCGACTGCATTTCCAGTTATTTGCTGTAGGGCTGAAATGATGCTGTGTGTGTGTGTGTGTGTGTGTGTATGTATGTATCTGTAATGATTGCTGCTGCTGCCGCTGCTGCTGCAGGTACCTCTAGGCTCATGTGGTGGTCCTAATGGGCAGGCAGGTGCCTCGACTCTTGGCTGCTGGGACTGAATCCTCAGTATCAGCCTTCCTACACCCAGCGCCGCCACCACCGCCCACAGCAGTGCTGACCCTTTGCAGTGCCTCAATTAGCCAGGACCAGCAGAGCTGTCACATCCCCTGTTGCCCCTGTACACTGTTGTACTGTATATGTGTCATGCCATGGAGGTTTCAGTTTATTGCATGTGCCAGCCTTTCTGTTGTGAGAGCAGGAATGAAAGAAGGGAGGGGGTGAGGATGGGGTGGGGTTTTGAGGATGGGAGCTGTCCCCGTAGGCTGTGCTCCAGCGGATCAATAATTGACTGGCTGGTTGTTTGGCAGGAAGCTCTTCAGAAGATCCGTCAGAAGAACACTATGCGCCGTGAGGTGACAGTGGAGCTCAGCAGTCAGGGCTTCTGGAAGACTGGCATCCGCTCCGACGTCTGTCAGGTAACACCCATCAGCTGTATGCATGCACACTGACAACTGCATACATGCAGCAGTACATAATCTGTGCAACATGTGAAGACGAATCACACACATTCAGATGTTCATACACACAGATATTACATGTGCTCATTGTCAACACAAAAGCACACAGTTTGATATTTACATAACAAATACTTACCATGAACCTTAACAGTGTTACAACGTGCTTTAAAATATTCATAAAATCATTAAAGACAAATGCAATACAGATGGAGAAGCCTTAACATTAACAGTAAGTTAAGTCAGAAAACTGAAATGGTTTATCATCAATAGAAGTACAAACAATTAGGGTGATAAAACTCTTTCAAAAACATAAAAGTAGGTTTTCAAGAGCAATTTAAGTGTGGCGGGACATAAAGAAATTTAGTTTAGTTAGATTAGTTTCATTATCAGTTAATTTTTTTTGTCATAAAACTGAAATTCCTCTCAAGTTCCCACAGCCTTAAAGTAACAAATACAGATATTTAACTTACACTTGTTAAAAAACAAAGAAATGACCAAATTCTCACATTTGAGAAGCTGAAGCCAGAGAGTGTTGAGCATTTTTGATGAAAAACAATGAATTCATTATCAGATAAGCTCTTCAAAGACTATTAGAGAGGTTGGGTTCTCCGACCTCACCTGTTGACACCAATCTGTACTTTAGTACAACTATTAAGACTGAACGTGGCATCTATTGGTTCAGAGTCTCAGCAATCTAAACAAAATAGCAGCCAGACCACGATCAGCCCTAGACGGTATCAATAAAACATTAAAATCAATTCGAAAAAACGGACTCAGTGCAAATGTATTGCAGCCGATTGCTTAGTGGTGCATATTTAATGGACAGTTCCACCTTATTACAACTTATTATTATAGCTTTGACCATATTTCCTATCGGTGGTAATAGCATTCTACTCACCAGGTGAAGCACTGAGACAAACAATAATTACCCTGATTGTCTGTTTACAGATAGTAAACAATGATCTTGGTTTAACTTTAACTTGCTGTGTGCGTTTTCCTCTGCAATGAGGGATTATTACTGACATTTTGGGAAAGGAGGTTTAGATTATCTTGCTAAACTGCTTGTCAATAACCTTACTATTAACAAGGTGAATACATTAACTGATGGCCACAACTATGTAAAAAGAAGACCCAATTTGTAATACACCGCAGTGAGACGGACACAGACCAATGCTCAAAACAGCCACAGAAACTTTGCTTCTGATCTTTCCACATATTGCATCACTTCTCCATTCAAGTGTCAAAATGTGTGTAAGGAAAGTGGACTACCACAGAGCCTCAGCAACCATACCCTTCATTAAATAATGTGTCAGATCTGACATTTTATTTTCACCATCCCTCTGTATGGCAAGAGCACATGTACCGTTATCTCCCTTTATGCACTTGTTAGCAGCAAAATAAACCAGGATGGGATTTTATCTCCACACGGGCTGTATGTTATCTCCATCTCGGGGAAGTGGGACAACATATG
This sequence comes from Micropterus dolomieu, assembly GCF_021292245.1. Classification (NCBI taxonomy): domain Eukaryota; kingdom Metazoa; phylum Chordata; class Actinopteri; order Centrarchiformes; family Centrarchidae; genus Micropterus; species Micropterus dolomieu. The sequence continues at coordinate 44,390,844 of NC_060150.1, read as the reverse complement.
CAGCTTACAGCCCTCTGCGTGCATACGATTTTGCTTGGACAGCCTTAATGAGATTTGAGTCATAACCCTGAATGTGTTAGTGGCATGCTGTGCCCACTTAAACATACAGAGCTGTATTCACGGATGTGTGAGTGTAATGAAATGGACTACTACGCTTTATTTTATAAGTCTATTGCAATATTGTCTGCTAGGGAATAATTGCCATCAGCGTTGCACATCTCTTTCTCCGAACACATCTCCTGTCTGTATGCGGCGAGGATAGCCTACAGCTGATACTCATGCTCACATTTGGAGAGGAATGACAGAAAGTTCTAGCCTCACAAACCAGACCTCTCTTACAGCAAGGTCTAGCAAAGAAGGATCCGATCCATAATTGCTGCCCAATTATATTTGCTTCAAGCTGTACTGCTACGACTAATTGGTTCATGAATAATTTCAGTTCGAACTGCGGTGGTACACTCTGCACAGCGTGTGACACAGTCAAGAGATAACGGCAAAACTGACCCATAGATTCTTGATTCTAAAAGCAGGCGCTCTATTCAGAACAAAATCAACCCCCTCATTATTGACATTGCTCAGCTACACCAAGGTTGTTTCGCTTAAAAGGCTCTGTCAAGGACCAGGCTACAGATTGAAGGCAGGAATGGGATTTATTTATTCATCACTATTTTTGTTATTTTATGTTTCTATATTTATTTTTTTGATTCATTGCTGTTTTCGGCTTTGTCTTCCTGCCTTTGAATCGTGTCCCTGATCACATCCATGTGAAAGCAGTCAAAAATATTTAAAGTTGTTTTTTTTCTACAACAGAGAAAATAAGTGTGGGTGGGTCTTTATTCACTGCAGCAGTGTGCCACATTTATTTATTTATCATCTAATATAAACATTAATCCACCTACTGATATGTCACATAATCAAGCCAGAGCATGGATGAATACAGCTATCTACATTTGTATCGGTGGCGAGTAGGTAGGTAGGAAGTGATGTGATTAAACAGAAAATAAGATGTGAATGTGAACTATTTTATATTTTTATTCCAGTAATAAAATTATGATAAATTGAGTTAAAGTGCAATTTAAAATTCATGCGTGTCATATTTCAGCCAGGGGAAAAGAAAATTCAGGCCGCTGGTCCAGTTGGACTCTGTCCAGAATGCCCAAACGTCATCCGTGACAGTAAATTAGAAATTTCCCACCTTTTAATTACCTGAGTATCAACTCTAACAAGCCCCCACCCCGCCTTTCTACACACACATATACTCAGTCACTCCGGCAGTCATCAGAACAGGTCAGGAGCTGTAGACACGGCCAGGGCCTGGCTTTGTTAATTGGCTGCTTAACAAGGCCTGGGGAGTGTGTCACCACGGCCCCTGTGATGGCCCCAGGGCTACGTGGCAGCACTGCTTGTAGCTGCCGGGCCTTGGGCTCACCCTCCCCAGTAGCACTAATTAAAGCATGCGTGGGTCCCTCCTCTCTCATGTGGTGGCACGGGGTTAATGTGTGTACACGAGCCTCTGCTACAGTTTCTCAGCCACTCCGACTGGCGGACTTGATAAGCCTCCTCTAATGATTCTGTAGATTGGCTCTCTGACTAAGGGACTCATTTGCTGACCGCTGACTGTTTTCTTTTCTGCTTTCAGTTTCACTTTCCGTGTCACGTTTACCTCGCTGATATGCACAGTTGTCAGTTCCAAGTAACTTTCCTTTTCACTTTCCTTTCACTTTGTTGTACTCAAACTTTTCGTTTTATTGTATGAGGGTCAGAGTGGGCTGTCAGTGTTTGTCCAAATGTAAGTGTGTCAACATGTCGAAATGGCCTTCGATTTGACTGTCCGGTCCAAATGTGAATTTCCCTCCTCTCATTCCATCTCACAGTGCAGCGATTGGGTTTTTGATTATTTCATCTCTCTGTTGCAGAGCACCACTTAATAAATAATGACTGGTTGATTGATTTCTCCCTCCCTGTTCCCTCTATCAACTCTCTCCCATTCTTTCTCACAATCTCTTCATCACACTTTCTCTCAAAACACACTCTCCTCTCTGTTCTTTCATATATATATATATATATAATCCTCATGCTCTATCTCTTCCCATTTCTTTCCCTTTCCATTTTGTTCTTCCTATGCTGCCTTCCCTCCTGCCATTTTTGCCAATTCTCTCTGTCCTCCACAGCATGCCATGATGCTGCCTGTTCTCACCCATCATATCCGGTACCACCAGTGTCTGATGCACCTGGATAAGCTCATTGGCTACGTCTTCAAGGAGCGCTGCCTCCTTCAGGTAAGGCACAGTCATGACAGCTGTTTACTTGCAAAGTGATGTGACTCTATGCCTCAACCTTAGCTGCATTATTTAAAGGCTGGCATAGTTGATAACTAACAGGATGGATAAGGGTAGGCATATCCCCGCAGTTCTTTTAGGCAGGGCGCAGTCTACAGCCGGCCAGATAAAAAGTAAACATTTTGTGCAGGGGCTTCTTGTGCACAGAGATCCAGGGAGACGGCGTTTGCCTCATTATTGTGCCCATTCCACCTCTGCAGGGAGAGTTCAGGTGGAAAGAGGGGCTCAGGAGTCAGCTAAGGTAACCCACACACTGGCCTGAGTCATATCTCTGCAGCGAGCATCCCAGGTCTGCTGTGAGTTGCAGTGACAGTAGTCAGGACAACAACAGCCTCCTCCATAATGCCAGCTCTCCCCTCTCAGGTCTGCAGCCTCAAGCTGTGTGCTCTCAGAGTAAGCCCCACGGCTGCCTTCAGTTATATTGAAGAGCTGTCATAACCTGATACATTAGAAATCAATGAGTTGAAGGCTATTCATAGTTAAAAAGGGGAAGGATGCATTAAGATTTGCTCAAGGCTCTGTGTGCATGGCTGCTCAGTGTGCTGGGTGTGTTTATGTGTGGGGATTTGCACGAATCGATCGATGATTGGCCTTCTTGTTGTTTGTATAATGATGACCTGTCATTACGAGCGCTAAAAGGGAAACACTGACCTGCTGCAAGGCCAGCCGGCGGCCGACAAGCTGCGGCCCTTTCATCAAGGAGGCGTCCGTTTCAGCTTGACATCTCGGTCTCTTAGGGAGAAGTTAATGGCTTTGTCCCTCCCTCTCTCTCTGTCAATTCTTTCATCTTCCAAAAAGACAAACAAACAAAAGAAGAAACAATCTGTGTGTGATCATAACAAGTCACATACAGGCCTCTGCAGTGCGCGCTGCCTGTCTGTCCGCATCACAGTTCTACCCACTGAGGTGTTAACCATCGCTCTTTGTGTGTGTGTGTGTGTGTGGGGTGGGGGTGGGGGGGGACAAAGCCAGGGCTGTCAGCAGTTCACCACTGCTGGGACAGAAATTGTCCAAGTAGGGAGCCATCACTGCTGAGCTTACAGCACCTTCCTCATCTACCGCACACACACATCAGTGGCTTAATGTCCCACAACACACACACTGTCTGCCTAGATGGGTTTGGACAGAACGGCTGCAGGAGTGCAATGGTGCTTGTTCAAACAGCCCTCTCCGAGTCAGAACTTATTTCCGATCAGCCATCACCTTCTATTTGCCTCCACTCTGATAGGATGATCATTTAATGAGTTGAATGTTTTCCAGTGGCAGTCTATTCATTTCTAAAGTGAGAGAATCTGGTACCATTATAAACTGTGCTTCGACACATACACACAAGGCTGTATATAATGTAGGGGTGAATAAAGACATTTTCAAACCACAGTATGGGTGTTATCACACTGTTTAAAGTTCTCCACTTTAAGTCTTAATAAACTGCTAAATGTGCGTCTTGCAGTTTAGAGCAGATTTTTGCTTTTGCTGATACAAAAGTAGTACTGTATATTTAGCTATAGAGAAGCCATGAGTATTTTAAACAAATACTGGCTTATGCTTTATGAATGGCTGACATGATTGAGAGATTTCTATGAACATTTTGATTAATTGCCATGACATTCTGATCACTATTGGAGTTCTTTGTAACTCCTGTAAATCCAATCAGGCTCTGGCTGAAAAGAAGTAGCATAGGGTCTGGGTTGAGGACTTTCCCAGGGTGACTGGCAATTACCAACTGTAGGGATACCACGGAGCACTGGGCTGAGCATGGCCACGCTGGAACATTTTCCCTGGAGTCCCTAGTCAAATAATCCTCTGCAACTTTGTGTTACGAACAGAAAGACTGTGGTTGAAAATAGGGATGGCCAAAACAATGAAAGATCCATAATTGTTAAGTTACAAAAAAAAAAACTATACCTAAATTATTAATAGTCAAACAAAGCATGGTATAAACTAGTCTGACATGTTTTGAAAGTGATACTTTGAACACACTCCTAGTGAGGCTTATATTTAAAGGGGTATTTATAGAGAGGAACAGAACTTGGGTGGTCATTCTTGGTTTGGGACACTTCGGTATTTCATGTGAATTTTTGTTCTAGCTATGAAGAGTAATGAGCTGTACTCCCATTAAAGGAATGAAAATTTATTTCCCTTTTTTCATATTTTCCTTAGAAGAGATGAAAGCAGCTGATCATCTGGGAAACCAGAGGGTTGGGTGGGTCTGCACAGAATCAATGCTTGTTTCCAGCTCAGCCTCTGTAATGTTTTAATGAAAGCTATCAGTGAATCAAAATTGCAAGGTGTGCATATGTCGTGAATGCATAATCACTATATTATACTGAGTCAGTAAAGCCATGAAAGTATCATTTTGATTATCTGTGCATCAACATACCTGTTATTGCAGTACAGTGTGAACCTGCCATGAAGCAACTGACAAAAACCCAGCCTGCGAGTGGGAGCCTCTGCACTTCCCCCTCGCCTGGCTCCAGTGGAGCCACGGCCCTTTGAAGCTTCTCTTCAGAGAGCCTCCCTGTTAAACATTTAACATTTAAAACTTGTGGGGGGCGGGGTTGGAGAGACATGTGTTCATAGTCGCCACATGCTCCCGCATCGCCACATCCACCAGACCCTCATAATCCTACCCACCCCCTGTTGATTCATCCCCATTCCTCACTTTTGACCCATGCTGACAGAATGAGAGGCATCACTGAGGATCTCAATAATTTAACTGTACAAGTCCTCTGCCCCAGCTCTGATATTGCATGCTTTTGTTTACATGCCCCCGTGAATGTGGCTGTGACTCTGTGGACAGAGTACCGGTGTATTTTATTTGTTTTGTTATTCATGGCGACGCATGCCCAGCCATGTGATTGAGGTGTCAGTCTGTTTCAAGTTACACTGGCCTGGATATTTTTTTTACAGGCTTGGAATATTTTCTTGTATTTCTGAACAAATATTTGAAATTCCTTGTTACCAAAATAAAAAGCTATGAATGTTATGTGTAATAGTGGAAGGCACAGAGTGGGCACACATTAATAAACGTGTGTTGTGGATGCAGGCATGGACCCAACGGATAACAATCTTTTATCAAAACCCAAGGCTAAACCCCGAGAAACCTGAAGCCAGAGGTTAAGATGGATTGTTATTTGACGCAAGAGGTTAATGATAGTCCTGCTGTAGATACCTAGCCATATTGTGTTTCAATTATACTTCCCACAGTAACTGTTTCTACTTTCTTTCATTCTTTTTGTAATATATAGAGTGAAAGTGGGAAGGTTTGCCTTGACTCACTACTAAGACCACTGCCGTGCAATGGCTGTTCTTTTATTCACTGTGATAAAGAGCGATGATTGCGACGAGCAGAAAGGTTGCAGATAGATGCCTTTGCTAGGTGTGTATTATTAAAAAAAAATAAATTAAAAGGTTAAGATTAGTGCGACTTTTTTCAGCTTGCTTCATTTTGTTGTCATCATCATCAACAGTCTCCAGTCTGGAACTTTTTTTGCGAAGGCAATGCCAAGTTGAGGGCAATGCAAAGAAGATTTTTAAAAAGCTACATTTTATTACAAGTAAACAACTAATTTACATCACGATGCAGAGGAGTATTTCAAGTGATCCTAGTCTGTTCCCTCAGTTTTTTTTCTTTTTACCCCTGAATCCATATTTACCTGTGTACTATATTAAATAATGCAGTACACGGTAATGACATTGTTGAGTCCTGTTTGCCAAGCCGGCAGCTTGCCCATAATTTTCCCTGCATGCGGGTGCAACAACACTCTTTCCAGTCAAGTCTGCTGCTCTCCGCTGAGCGATGATGTTCATTCCCGTTTAGCCAAAGGCAGTTGAGCAGCAGCTGAGGCAGTGATCACTAAATCCAAATCCCTCAAATACTTTACGCAGTCATTATGTTGACAGGAACAGTTGCAGACGTCAATCCTCTCCACAGATTCAGCTTAAAAGCCAATACTGTTGTTGGATGTTGTCCTTAACTGTGAAGGACCTGCAGTGTTTACAGAATAACTGATGTATTTTGCTTGATGCATTTCCTTTAGAGTACCCAACTCTGTAGTTCAGGCTGTGTAGTAGGCAGTCATTGACTTATGTCTGACACCACACAATGGGGAAAGTTGAAATTGGAAGTAGACGTGGTGGTTGTTGTTGTTGTTTTTATTTATATTTTTTTATCAAACTGTCAACACGGCGCTGAGAATTGCTAGATTTCTGCTTGTGTCATGTCAAATAACTAGCTTTTTTTTTTCTCCCACAAAACAACACTGTTCCTCTTAACCACAGAAAAAAATACAATTGCTGTTGAATTTGTCATCTGTGTTCAAGGGTACAAAGCTGAAGGCCTCTTGAGCAACTATAAATATTGAAACCTCTCTGTTAACGTTTTACATATATATCTCATTGGAGCTTGAAATTGATTTGAAGTTGGCTGAAAGGAGACAAGCATTTTGAAAAGCAAGCCCAGGGGGGAGAGTAGTTGGAGTTTTTTTATTTTTTTGGGCTGAGATTAACATTCTCCTAATGTAAGATTGATAAAGGCTTGACATATCCTACTGAGCCCTATCTTTTTCTTCCCTCAGCGCGTTTGAGTTGTTCAGCTGCGGCAGTCTTTCTAGGCACAGCAGTTTTTGTCCTCTTTTTCAAACAAAGCTGACTGTCGACTAATGCATTTCCTTCAGGGTTATTTTACCTTAAACTCCCGCTTTTGCCTCTCTTTACAGGTTTGAAAGTTTAAGTCATTAATTTTCATACAAGCAACTTCACCGTGACAAAGAGGCACAAGGGACACTCGCTCTCCCTTTCAGGGCTCACCTAACCTCAGCTATCTCTCCACTTTTCCTTCGAGCGATTGCTGATCCAACATTATTAGACTGATTTGCATTGACCAGTGTTACCGTTTGTAATTAGTTATTAGCTGAAAGAGGAGGTGGAACGGATCATGCTCTGTGGAGAGTTTTCACAGGGCCTGGTGTTGAGCCATGCTGTTGATGTCTAAATAATGTCAGTTATGATTTTTTTTTTCACTGTGTACATGATTGATCCTTTGTGACCTGGAACACAGTCCCAGGAACTACGGAGCCCTAGAAACTAGAAAGAGCTAAAGGCCTCTGTGGTGCATTTCTGTTTGACTACATCGGAAGAACCGGGAAGATAAGGCAAATTAGACTGATAATATAAATGAGTTGCTTTTTGTTAGTCACAGTTTTATGCACAGGATAAGACAACAACACAGTCTCATTGCATCTTCTTTGTAATTTACTGCTCTGCGAATTTGATGTTTGAGTGGATGCTTGAAAGTGTGATGTGCAGGGATGGAATGAGAGACTAAATGTGCCACAGGTAAGTAGGGCCGCAACTAACGACTATTTTGATAGTCGATTAATCTATCGATTATTGAAACGAATAAAAGACTTATGAATTACAAAATTACACAATGCGTCTTATTTAGCTATCAGCTTTAAAATTAAACTTGTTAATATACAGTCACAACAATAAAATAAATACTGCTTTCAAAAATGCATCTTTTAATGAACGTTTCTGCTGCAGCAACAGAAGGTTCCTCTGAAATCAAGTCCTGATCTCAGCAGCTGATCTGCTGTTTACTGACTGAGCAGTTTACACGCCAGTGCTGCAACACACCAGGACAAACTGACACCATACACAAAGAAAGGAATAACGTCATGCATTACATTTGCCGAATTTACAGGAGGGTCAATAATTACTATAATTATTATTTAACGATTTTATTGTAGACAACATTTTATATATTTTCCCATAACTCAACAACTCACAAAACTCTGAATTTTTCTTTTTTTTTTTTTAAGGGAGTTTGCCGCCATACGCATTGACAGGAGAACCTATTTCTCTTCTTTATAAAGTATGAAATTGTCCGGTGTTGTCTAATCTTGCGCACTCGGCAGCAGCACGTCCTCCAGCTGGGAACGTCACCATGAGCAATGCATCGTTTATGATTGTAAAGTCAGGGCACATCTGCAATGTGAACGCCGGCGTTGTGTATAATAAATGTGCTACTCTCAGCGCCATTAAAAACCAATCAAATTGTCCAAAGCAAACTGTATAGAAAATGTTACAGCTCATAGCGTGAAATAACACGGCTTTAATGGGAAGCTAGCTCGCTCACTAGTTTACTGAGACGAGTCTTCATCATCCACAGAGCGGTGTTTTTAAATTTGATTATTAAATTTGTTGCCAACGAGATCGATTTTTGTCGATTTCTACGTCGATTAGTTGTTGCACCCCTACAGGCAAGATGCCTGTCTGTGTAAAACAAAAAGTTTTCGTCTGTCACTTTTTTACTTTTGAATGAATCAGAAATAACATTTGCTATTTATTTATTTTTTTAAAGTAACCCACATATCCAAAACCCTAAACTAAACTGTGGTAGCTCAGCTGGCTCAGCTTGTCACCTATAGGTCAGGTATTGCTTGAAGAGCACTGGTTTGTACAATGTGTTGTCAATCAAAAGTGTTTATAGTAGCTGTCATAAAGAGGGGGGAGACACATTATTATTTAAATATGAACATAACTGCACATATTTTCAGTCAATCTGTCTTGGAAGGAACTCATAGTGTTGCACCTGGTTGTTGACATAAACATGTTGGATTGTCGGTTTAGGAAAGTTGCAAAAATGGTATGCTCCTTAATCCCACGTCAGAAAAGTGTGAGGTGTCTCCGAAGCTAATCAGGTCATTCCTGAAAACTCTACACAATAGTTTCGAAAGTACTGCCCCAGGAGCATTGATTGTTTGAGGGCAGGAAATATAGCACATGAACTACAGTAAATTGAGACTCTGCTTCCTCCAACTCAAACAAAGTTAAAGTTCCCGACTTCCTAAAAAGATTCTTGGGTTCATGAAAATGGTCCTGTGGTTGAAAATCATTCCATTACTCCTAACTCCCCTATTCTCATGTCCAGCTTGCCATGACTCACCCCAGTCACCACCTCAACTTCGGCATGAATCCTGATCACGCCCGCAACTCCCTTTCCAACTGTGGCATCCGCCAGCCTAAGTACGGAGACAGGAAGGTCCACCACATGTACATGAGGAAAAAGGGTGGGTAATTGTTGCCTTTGTATCCGGCTCTCTCCCTGTCTTGTTTCTTTTCTTGCTGTAAAATGACCACTCTGTCTATTATCGTCCCTCACCTCTCCCCCTTGGATTTCTTTTCAGGAATCAACACATTGATTAACATCATGTCTCGTCTGGGGCAGGATGACCCCTCCCCTTCCAGGTAGGCTGCCTGCGGGCACATATCTGGTCATGCTATCACTGACCACAGGGGCAATCAAAGGGACGATCCTTGTGATTAATATACCCGGCAGGCCTGCTGACAAGAAAATTAACTTTAACTGTGAAAAGAAGGGATATCTCAGGGGAAATGAAATGAGCTCATTTTAAGGGCAACTACTTCTTATTATTGAATGGGAGCTGCTGTTATTCTCAGAGCGCTGATCAGGCGAGCGGCTGTGTGAGAGTGTACCTATAGTCTGTTGTTCTCGCTACTTCTTCAACTGTCCTCACATCACCACCTTTCCTCCCGTCTCCTCCCCACCCCTAGGATCAATCACAACGAGAGACTTGAGTTCCTGGGTGATGCTGTTGTCGAGTTCCTCACCAGGTGAGAAAGCGCTCACGCATCTTTGATAGACACGACTGCTAATTGAAGCTGACTACTACACTATCAGCCTTTCTTTTTTTCCTCCCGTTCCTTTCCTCACCCTCTCACTTCATTTCTCCCTCTCCCTCATTGTCTACATCTATCCATGTCAGTCACAACCACGCTCCTTTCCATACTTTCGACTCATTTAAGACAGTGATGTACTGGTAATTGGAACTGAGATGTAATTTTTTTCCCCCCCTACCCCCTTTTTAACGGCCTAAAATTCTCCATGACAACTTGCAATTAGCCGTCTGGAATTGCTGTCTGTAATGCTGACTGTGTTATTGACTCCCGGGTGAGTACGGACATTGCTGCGTGGCACTTACCTAAGCACAGTGCTAATTATATGTAGCTATTATTAATCTCACACACTACCTAGCAGTGCAATGCCCAGCTACCCACTGTACCTCTACCCCCTTCTCTGAGTGGATATTACAAGAAGAAAATATAAGAAAAGGGCTTTCTGTCTTGCCACAGTATGTAGCACTCATCCCCACACAGGTAGCCAAAAGGAAGAATAGATTTTTATCTGACTTCCATTTCCCAACAGAATAACTTCTACTCCCAAAATATAATTCGTAACCCTTGGTGCTAATACTTCCACAACAGTGAACATTCAGGAGCAGGATTAAACCTTAATAGGAACTGACACTGGGTTACACGGGACACTGCTTCAGCTCCTTATGCAGCAAGAACAGTGTTACAAAGAAGGTGGTTAGCCTCTGTTTCTCTGGATATCTCTGGGCATGTTTTTGCCGCTCTCCCTCCCCCTTCCTCTGCCTTCCTTCTTTTGATTGTTAGCGTCTGACGAGACATGCTTGGCCTACGCTCTGGCCCTCTGAATTATTTATCAGCCTCTTGTCCAGTTAAATGGGTACAGCAGATCCAGCCAACTGCCTTGTGCACCTCCAGTGCTCACTGCCCTTGGAGGTTATCTGTGCCTCTGCTGTCCAGCCAACAGAATATTTTGCTCATTTGAATAGCCCCACCGCAGGGAGTTAGTGTTGAACAGAGGGGGGTCAGCAGATGATGTAAAAAACATAATTCCTCTTGCAATATTTGTGATACTCCTTCCTGAAAAGTTAATGGTTCACAAGAGGGAATTATTGATGTCCAGGTAAGTTTTTTTTTTTTAAATTAGGTTCTCATCTTTAATAATTATTACTAAGTGCATAAAGATGACTGCAGGGTCAAGTAAACGTCACTTGTGTTTCTGGATTTAACCATCACTGCTGCGGAGCATGTGAGGAGAAGCACATGAGAAATGGTTTACAGATGAGCTTCAGAATAACTGGCTGCAGCCACAGTTTTTTTTGTTCACATAATGACCCTTTGATGTACCGGGGTCAATAGTTCACTGCATTATGAAGAACATTCTTGAAGGCCATTTTCTGTGCGTCTGTGGATCAACTTTTTCTTGTGCCATTCTGACTGAAAAGCTGACCGCAGTTTTTTGTACCTGAAGAATGCTACGTAGACCGGTAAGCCAGTCTCTGTGACTGACATTTTTGCCAGCAAACAAAGTGTCTCTGGTCTAATTATTTTTCATTACGCTAAGTGGTTTTTATTAATTCCAAGAGCTTTGTTTTCACACTAAGATCACAATACCCTGACAAATAGACCTCTCGTGAATTTGGAAAACAGAACGCCACCTGCTTTCCTCTCTTTGCATTGATTAGAAATGACTGAATTAAATGGCCTGTTTTAATTCAAATGAAATCAAATGATACGCTGTGGTTAGAGAGACGCTGGACCGTAATGAAAATGGAACCTGCTCGCCCAGAACCCAGCTGTGGAACTACTGAAGCGTCTGCGGCCATTTCTGGGTTCCAACACAGACCTGGAAAGGCTGGAAATCTCTAGAAAATTAATTAGGTGGTCTTGAAATTTTGGGTAAATGCAGGATGCGAATGTCATCTGTCTGTACATTTTAGAACGTACACTCACTTTTTTTCATTACACACACTCATTTGCGTTGGTCTGAGGAGTAACTTTCTGTAGATTTTGTGATGGCCGTATTTCTCTTCCACTGTTGGTGTGTAGACATTTTTAGTTGGAAATATTCCATATTTTTTCAGTGCCTTAATCACTAAATACAACATGAAATCTGAGATCCAGTGACTTATTCTTCAGCTGCCCTAATCTGTTATTTCTCTGTCCGCAGTGTCCACTTGTACTACCTTTTCCCTAGTTTGGAGGAGGGCGGCCTTGCCACCTACAGAACAGCCATTGTACAGAACCAGCACTTAGCCATGCTAGCCAAGGTAAATTCGCCTCCTCCAACTCATAACAAGTCCTACTTCTGCACGTTGAAACAGTGAAAGGTGTGTGAAGTGACAGGAGAACCTGTTTGAGGCAGTGTTATTGTTTTCTATCTTGCCTTTATGACTTTGCCTCTTTCTAAGGGGGCACTGGGGAAAACAATAATTTTGTCTTTCTGTCATCCCTACCCCTTTTTTTGCCCCCTCAGGTTTGTAATTGGAGTTAAAAGGTTGTTGTTTTGGAGGACTAGAATAGTGTGTCTGGGGTCCCTGTGGGCCCCTAGAGGTCTTCCTGAAACACTCTCCAGTTCCTGTTATCGCTAGGCCCCCTTGCTTCCTTACTCTACTCTCTCACTGGCAGCGTTGTACAGCCAAGCCTCACTCACTGGCACGTTTGTAAAGAACACAACAATAATCGTCCCGTGATGTGGAGAAAGCAATTAAAAACTTCAATCTTTCATGTTACTCCCTGCTGAATACAAAGATGCAGCCGCCCGAATCTGCATTAGTGCTGTGTAGCAGTTTGGCTTGTTTCAATTTGCCGCTCGCGGTAAAGTGAGTGTGATACAGTGTTCAACGTTGCCAAGTTGTTTACCAGGCTCCTCTAAAGCCGTCTGCTCAAGAACACTCGCAATTATCTTTCAAAAAATATCTTCGGCGAGCAACGGCACAATCCGCCACTTCACTTGGAAGGCTTAAAAGTAAGAACGGGTTCCCTCTGAGTTGGAGTATTTATGAATTGTGATTTAATTTGTGTGTGCAATCACGGGGGGTGGGATACCACCAGCAGTTATCAGCCATAATTAAATAGAACCCTGACTGTTTTTTGCCGGGTATTCGTCTGTGGTGCACTGCCAGTAAAGTCAAGTTGGGCTACTTTTGACTTGGCTCAGGGAAATAGTTGCAGAAAGTTTGACTGACCCACAGTCCCACACCTCACTATACTTATTTACATGAAATGCAAACTAAGCATTTTGTTATGAATATAATTATTATTTTTACTTCTTTATGTGATGTCCTGCTTCACCAAGTTTTCACCAAAGTACGCCAGCTGAGTTGTCTGGCTCCGCTGGAAGTTTGCTTCCTTGTTCAAGGGTAGCTTGGTTTGTAGTTGTAGGGTCAATTAGGCAATAGTTTCTCATTCAGTTTGTTATCACATATTTACAAAGCAAGCAATCTTGTTCCAGTGACCCTCTGGTCACAAGGAAAGTGTATTTGTACAGCCCAGTTATGGCATAAACTGTCTCAATGGGCTTTACTGGCCCACATGAGCAATTGTTCCTGGATCAACCAGAGCTCTATTACAAGGAATCCCCCAAAAACCCAAACACATATAAAAGATGGAGAACTCTGGAAAGTAGAATTTAAAAAGAAGAAGAAAAAGGATAAAAAAGAGCACTTTATTAACCCCACTGGGAAATTACAGTGTTACAACTGCTAAAGCACATAAATCACAAAACAAATGACATAAGGACACTCGAGGAGGTGTTGTAGGAAAGACACACGATCCAATAAAAAGCCATAAATAATAATAAACAAGTAGAACAAAATAAAGTCTGGGAATAGAGACAAAACTAAAAATTAAGACCATACTTTAACTCTGATATTTATTAAATATACACTGTACAGTGATAGAACTCAGTGATATACTGTACATTAGTAGTGCAAGTAGGTAATATTGTGTTCAATGTAATATTGTCTATCTTATATAGATTATTATAAAATTAACTGTACATTGAATATATTTGTACATAAAATATAGCCATGCACAGAGGCTGCATGTGTATGTTATATATGAGGTAACATAGTACCAGAGATAAATAGGACATTGTTATAATAATAATAATACATATTTATAAGCTTGTTATAGTATAATAAATTCAATGTCAGTTCTTCATGTCTCTTTGATGTGGAGGGTCAGCCATTTCCCTGTTATGCATATTTATAGAACTAATGTATGTTATTGTAAAAAGTGGTTTACCAGTGAAAGAACTCACTACATTTCAGAGAATGAAGGTCACCACTGTACAATTTCACAATTTATCTTGGGATTATCTAGTGTGTGTGTGTGTGTGTGTGTGTGTGTGTGCGTGTCTGTCTGTGTGTGTGTGTGCCAGTGCAATTTTGTGTGTGCATGCGCGCACGTGTGTGAACACTTTCCTCCTGTGCCGGTTTAGTGCATCATGCCACAGCTGGACAACACATGGGCACATCTGTCAGTGCCATGAAGTAGAACCTTTTCCAGCAAGGGCAGGCAATCTTTTTCATTTCCCTCGAGTTTTTTGGCCCCTTTTTTCCCTTGTTTTCCATTGAGAGCCTATGAAAATGTGCAATACCAAAAAAAAAAAAATGCTATTACTTTTTCAAAAGACTATTACCAAGGTTTCAGTGGCAGCACACTGATATGAATGTGTTTGTCTTTGACAGAAACTGGAGTTAGATCGCTTCATGCTCTACGCTCACGGACCGGATCTGTGCCGGGAGTCGGACCTGCGACACGCCATGGCCAACTGCTTTGAGGCACTTATCGGTGAGATTCCCACGAGACAAAGATAGAAGCGGGGATGATGGTTGTGCAGGAGAACAAAAAAAGACAAATGCATTTTGAGTGAACTAAATATGTAAATCTATTCCTAAAAGGACAGATTTACATATACTGAAAACAAATACTTTATCCCAGCTCTTACAAACACAACACAGAATTAAGGGTTGTAATACTTTAGTGTTAGCGAAGTGCTGCTCTGCTGGACTTTGTTGCAGCACAGGTTTATTGGTAATGCTTCTATGCATAAATGTGTTTAATCCACCTGCTAACTTCATGTGCTTTGGATAAAAGTGAATCTTTTAATAGTTTGTGTGTGTTAAGCTGTATAAATAGCTGCAGTGGATCTCCAATTAGGCCCTGGAAACATTACACATCTTTATTGATCTCTGGAGATGTGGTTTGACCTCTAGCTGGACAGG
The DNA here is from genome assembly GCF_021292245.1 of Micropterus dolomieu. Classification (NCBI taxonomy): domain Eukaryota; kingdom Metazoa; phylum Chordata; class Actinopteri; order Centrarchiformes; family Centrarchidae; genus Micropterus; species Micropterus dolomieu. The sequence goes on along the minus strand of NC_060150.1, from coordinate 44,375,600 downwards.
CAATCCCCAGAGCTCCCCTTTACCCACAGCAAACACATACACAAGCTTGCTATTCATCTCTCTAGCAGTTCAGTGATAGAGTTTGTGCAGTGATTAGGACCCCGTGCTGGAAACCACTCACACAAAACACACACACACAAAAATCACTTGGTGGGGACGCTCCACGCTCTCTCCATTCCAACCCCATGGGCAGCGCTAAGCTAAGCCTCACTCCTGGAGAGCTGCAGAGTCGGCAGCTTTCCTCATCTTATCACCATCTTGATTGAACCAGTTCATCCGTCTCTGCGCTGCCCTGATGATAGATACAGAAAGCGTGTGGCTTTAAAGAGATCTTCTTCGCTTGCCTCCTCCCCCCCCCCCCCCCCCCCCACAACAGCA
>NC_060150.1:44318175-44375202 GCF_021292245.1 Micropterus dolomieu | reverse complement strand
CCCCCCCCCCCCCCCCCCCCGCACAAAAACAGCAGTGCGCAAGAGAGTGGCGCGGAAAGTGCTGACTGGTACCGCGGCCCCCTGTCGGCCCCGGGGCCCCCGTACTTGTTACGGGTTCATTATCGGCAGAGACGAAGTCATAATCTATTCTGTCCCGTGGCTGTCGCCGCCTCATTGCTGCACACATCCGAGCAAGGCAGCAGGGCCGTGACACTGGATGCCTCTTTCTTTTCCTCTTCCCCTTCCTCTTTCTCTTCCCTCGCTCCTCTTCTATCTCATATTTCAATTTAATAAAAGTGATGAATAAACAGGGATGGTATTATAAAGGAACCTGTGAGAAAACCGCTGTCAGAGAGCACCCTGTGGTGATAGGTTTTGGATTACTAACTCAAAAATATCACCCCCCCCCCAACCGCAGACACACGTGCTGAGGGGCAAAACATGCACACATATACACCGATTTGAGGCGTACTAAGTCACTTGCATTGAGAATGCTGTCTGATGTTGCCTCTCTTCTTTTACGCAGACTTTTGTCATCTTCATTTCAGTTTTTTTTTTAGCTCAAACGCTTTCTTTAAGACCTTGTCGTTGAGCAGTCTATCTGTCTCCACCCTCCCCTGTCTCTGACTTACTCTTTATGTCCCTTTGCGTTCCTCCGTCTCTCTCTGTTCCCCTGCCTGTGATCTAGAGTTTGGGTGTTATTAGGTGAAAGATGTGCCACGCAGATGATGAGTCATCCTGTCACTCTGTCATCTCCTCCACCCTCCCCCCTCCTCACCCTCCAGCCCTCCAACTCTCTCACCGCACAGAGCATTTTCTCCTTACAAGACAAACTCAGATCGCTCACATGTGCCGTAGGATGGTACGAGGGGCACACAAACGCTGTCATTTCATCCTCACGCAGGCCTTTCCGTCTGACAGAGACGTCAAACCGCCACTTTCCCAAAAGCAGCAGGCACCACATCAACAGACATACAGTTGCAGATGTGTCGCTGCCTTGTTGTCTGAAGGTACCAACATTTTTTTATTTTTTTTATTTTTTAACACGCTTTTTTCCATCTAACGTGCACATGCGTTGAATTCAAATGGGCCTCTTTCTGAAAGCTGTGATGGAATATGACATACTCATAATATTTCCAAGGCCCTGGCAGATAGCTTCAACGGCTTACTATGCATGTTTTTTGACCTTTATTTTATTTGTTTCTTTGCCACAGTGACCGTTGAACCTGGGCTTTGTTGGAAATGGCAGATAATCTCCTGCTTTGCATGGGCAAAGCTTCCCCTCCTTGGAGCCGAGAATGTGTCTATCTCCTAACCCGGAGGCAGGGCCATTCTCTTGCTCGAGACAGAGAGAGAAGGAAAGGGAGAGAGCTAGAGAGAGAGGAAGTATGGAGGGAGAGCGGTAGAGGAATGGAAAGCAAAGGCATCTGCAATGCAAATGGGTGCCCTGCAACCCTGAATAATTCAAAGTGTTGAATGGAAATCTTGCTTTTTTGATCCCCTGTCATTAACTTCTGCCGGAGTGGGCCATTCTCATTTGGGCTCTTTTGGCCTGCGCACCTCCCTTTCTATACCACCCCTCTCCCCCATCTCTCTCTCACCCTTTCCGTCTGTACTTTTGCTCTTGCCCACTTTACGTCTTCGTCTTTAGAAACGACTTTCTCTCTCTGCTTATTCATAGAAACTCTGCACGCCTGTTGCCCTCCTGTTTCTGTCTCAGGTCCTCTTCACTGATAAGCCACGTCGCTTCCTTCCTACCGAACTGTTTGAAAAGAATTGAGAGAAGAAGAAAAGAGGCTCCACTCTGTTTTTATGGCCCTAATTTCCTTGTACAGTTGATCTGTGGATTATACGCTGCCAGCAGCCATGGGGGATACAGATGGTGAACCTTTGTGAGGGCCCTCTCTAAGCTCTTCCTATTAAAAGAACGGAGAGAAAGGATTATCTCTCACTTGCTGAATATCAGATTTATACACAATGCAGCCGGTGTATTCATTGAGCGAGTACTGCTCCTTTTGTTAATTGCTGCAATGGTAGCAGTGGTGGAGTTGGTTTCTTGAGTGCCCTCTTTTTTTTTTTTTTTTTTTTTTTTTTGTTTCTCTGTCTATCTGTTCCCACCCCCATGCTCCAAGCCTCATTTTTTGAAAAGTAAGATGTTTGATGTTACAATGCTCTCAGTCTGCCTTTGTCGCTGCTGTGGTGAAAATTCTATTTTCCTGTTTTGGTTTCGTTTATTTTTTTGCCTTTTAATGTGTTGCTTTCTGTGTCCGTCTGCTGCTTCAGCCCCCATTGAGCTGAAAGGGAGCGGCTTAATATATTATTTGATGGATTAGAGCCTGAGCGTTTTTGAATAATTCATTCTAGGTTATTAATGTGACTGTCAGCCGCTGGTGTTTCATATGCCCCTGACTCTGGGTTTTATTGGTCACTGAAAGCCCACAGACATTGGAATTCTATTCCTAAACATAACACTGTACAGTCGGCATGGCTGTCTGAATTAGACTTGTGACAGATGTGGAGATTCATTAGTGGCTGGCCTTCTCTGGCCGTGATTGATATTCTCTACACAGTACTGGATGAAAACTTTGTTGGAGTTTGTACACTGTGTTCTCTCTGACCTGTATCGAAGTGAAGTGAACTTTGTAATTTATCAGTTGAGGGTTAGGCACCATTAGGCTGTGGTTCCATTTTTGGTCCAAGGTTCATTAAGCGCAATGTCTTCAAGGCAAAGATTGCAAAGTGAAGTGTAAAGATGATTATTTATGGAAATAGGTAATCTACCTTTTAAAAAAAAATGTGTTCTAACACACAGAGTTATTTCTAAAGTTGGTTATTTAATATAAGCTTAACCTCAATACATTCGATAAGGGATTTGGGAAAAAAAAAATAATAATTTAGGCTGGGATTGGATTCAATAAAATGCTGTCGAACTCCAGTCTTACATCACTATTATTAGGTTTTGTTGGAGCTGGTGAATCAGTCACATTTTTCAAAAGGGAATCTAGTGCACACTAAAATTCAGTGGCCCTGCTGCAGTAGCAGTGATTCTTCATGTGCATATTCTGGGCAGCTTTACCTCACTCGTAGGCCCCCTGTATTGTGTGCCGCCTGCCCTGGCAGGGTCGATGACTCAGTGTGTTGAATGTGCCTGAGCTCTGAGACTGCAGAGTGATTTGGCCAGGACATGATGTTATTGCAAGATGAACAGGCAGGAGATGCTCGCATGTAAATGCCAGTTGAGTTGGCTGGGCGTTTTTGTGGACTATGCGTATTCAGGACATCAGCTGCAACTTCGCACGCTGATAAGGGTGCACTGTGAAGCACAGATCTCTGCTAATGATTGCGGCAAGTTGTGCTTTTGATTGTATCGCTGCGGGGCACACTTTTTGCGTGGACAGCCGCCTTGTCAAGAGTGTTCTCGCTAGAATTAAATGCATATCTTGGTTTCTTCATCCACGGACCCTTTGATTGACACCAAAGGTGTTGCTTTGAGATTTTTAATACCTTTTATAAATCTCTTGAGGCACTCATGGTTTCTCCCTCACTCCCTGCTTACCCCCACCTTCTCCTTCTTCTTGGAAGAAGTTTTGAAAATCTAATAAGAAGCAGAAAAGTTCGAGTTTCAACAACTTTGAGGCCTCCATTTTCAAATCTGCTGTGTAATCAAAACATGAAGAAAACTGCCTCCTGGCCCCACCCACACCCCTAGCCTCAGTGTTCACACACGAAGGCATTATGAGTGATGGTTGAAAGACATTCAAAACTTGGTCCTAGGAGGGAGTTCTTATCCTCCCACATATGGTCTTCAGAGGAAACATCTGCTACAAAGCAGCATCTAGAACTGTGGTCCACATTATGGTACAACCACAAATCTCAGTGCTGATGCTTAGTGGAAAACATCCTGCGAAGAACCGCTCCCCTCTCTAAAGCCTCCTGCGGTCAGCTTCAGCGAGACGCTCTCCCCGTCATGCCAAGATCACAGAGGCCTTGCTTACTGATACACATCTGCAAGGGGTTTAGTGGCAAGCTGTGTTTGTGGACGACATCAAGAAAAGTTTAGATTTATGGATATAGATTTATACGTGTTCTGATTTAAGATGGGTCATAAGCATCGCAGGAAATTACTTTTTTTTTTGTCTTAAAACCACAATGACTGGTGCCTTCCAAATTCACAAGCTACTTTCATTATTTTACCACTCAGCTAGATTTTTATATTAGTAAAGGGCCTCCAAATGAATGAGAGCCTTTTACTTGCCAAAGTGGCTGCCACGGTGAGACAAAGTTGTCAGGCTTAATCAAATTTGATGAACATTTGGGCAATGGCTGGTAGTAATTTCCCACTCTGTTTAGAAGTAAAGGGCATGCAAGGCAGATAGAGTGGGTGTGCATTTGTGTTTGTCTTTGTGCTAGGTGTTTTGTTTGTATTTTTTTATGGTTTCTGTTATGTAGGCTGCATCTTCACTGTTTTTGTGTGTGTGTGTGTGCGTGTGTGTAAATGGCCTGTTAGCCATCTGAAAGCAGTTTCTCTCCCCAGATGATGAATCCCTCATATGTTTTTGATGTCGTCCATGAAAGCAGTTTGCGCATTTAGACTTGCAACCACACCGCGCTCCATTTCCACTGGCTCATTTATGCACATAATAAAAACCGCTGCACGATTGTATACCCAATTTGCCAGGTGGTTATTGCTTTCTAAATTGAATGAGCCACCCTAAGTGTGATGGTTCGAAGTTGTACGCAGCTTAAAGGCACCATGATAGTTCCACTGATTTTAGTAGAAACAGTAGAAGAGCAAAACAACAAAGGAGAGTTTACTTGTGCAAAGAAGCTGAGTATTTCAACTGAATGGGTTGGAGATGCGGCATATCATCCCATAGAGAGAGAAATTTGGGACACTTGTCTTGTATTTTGCTTGCTGCAACAGCAGTTCTCCACAATTTGGGACCAATCCTCTATTGAATTTCTTTCTTTATCCGTTGTCTTTTGTTTGTGTGTGTTGATGAATGCACATGTTCTATAAAATGTTTTTTTTCCCCTTCAAAATTCAAGTTGGATTCACCGCATTGTGTGTATTGGGTGGACATCTGCACAGATAAGTCATGCCCGAGTGTGTAGGCGGGTGAAAAGAGGACAATAAATTGTTCATGAATCGGTTGGAGCATGAAGTACATGTACGTGGGCTTTTGTGTGCTTGTCAAGCCTGTTCATTGGGGGGAACAAAATTCACGGTTTGGTATGTACCTCGGTTTTTGGGGTCACGGTTCATTATGCTTTTGGTACAGCAGGGATAACCAAAAAATGTAGAAAATAAAAGTTTTGTTATTTATTTTGAAAAATAAAAGACTAACAGTTTATGCACTCAACTACTGGCATATTGTCAATAAGAACAAATAAATTACACAGATGTCAGTAATGCTCCACTGTAAGACTGTTGACAATTCCTTAACAACTGCAGTTTGTATTTATACAGGACAGGCACACAGTTGCGTTTCTGCAGCGATAAACACTCTATACTGCAAAAGTTATTACTTTGGCACGGTTCTGTGGTGAGAGGCTGCCTTGCGGTCTGTTCTTATCTCATTCCACTAATCTACACATTTGGTTGATGCGGTAGTAAATGTCATGTTTGAAGTATTTCCACAGACATACGTGACTTCAGTTTTGGCAGTGGCATTCTTTGCTAAAAAATCAAGCAGCTCAACAGGCTGCAGCAATGGCAGCTGGTTGGTGGTGGGGTCTGAGACACGGAAAACAGAGCCGCGACTTGAGACTGTGCAGGTTTGTATTGCAGATTCGGTCTCGGCCTGAGAACCATTACACCCCTACTATTTATTCACAGTTGCGAACCTGGCTCAGCCTGCCACTCTGAATCCAGGTTCGGTGTTTATGTGACCTTGGTCAGTCCCATTTCAGTGTGGTGATGCAACCGTCCCTTCCTCTCCTCCTCCTCTTGCATTCTGACAAGAGGGAGGTGTATCTGCACGAGAACCCCGAGGTCATTTCACCGCCAAAAAGCAATAAAAATGCACTCCTACTTTTAATAAAGCAATTATAACTCATTGCCGAGTTCAATTAATTTTAAGTTTTCCATTAGGAGAGAAGTCTGAAATTGCCTCAGAATTGCTAGAATTTTTTTTTACACCAGCAATGCACTGGTGGAAAGTCATGCTTTTCACAGGTACCTTAAATTTGTAAACCCACTGGTTTACCGTTACACATAATAAAGAAAGCATCCTGCACAATTTCCAGCAAATACTCTACACACACTTACTCATTAAACTTTATTGTATTGATTTTGTATTCATTCATACTTAGTTTTTTGTTTTCTTCAGGTGCTGTGTATTTGGAAGGAGGCTTGGAGGAGGCCCGGCAGCTCTTTGGTAGACTGCTTTTCAACAGCGAGGTAACTGATAAAATGTATTACTCTGCTCGAATGTGGTTTCTGCCCTTTGACAGTCTGTAGTTTTATGTACAGGATGCATACTCGCTTTAGTCTGTGTCTCTTTCTTTTTGTGGACGCTCATGTGTATGTACACATCAGGGATATAGATGAGCTGCAGACACGCTAGACAAGATTTTCCTCCTTCGATCTGTGGAAGACATAACAGTAATGTTTTCGCCAATCTGGTCTCTTGTTGTTCATTCAAATCCACACGCTGCATGTTTTGGCAAAGTACAACACATTACATGATATTGAGGCCTTGCATACTCAGAACCTGAAATCTCACATGATCTCACTTTACCCTGCAATACTGCTTATTGTGAGTATACTGATATGGAAAAAGATAAAACCATGAGACTGAGAAGAAAGACAATCTGGATGCAGCCATGGCTTAGCTTGTATATTTTGCGAAATGAACTGGAGATGTGGAACATTGCGGTTTGCAAGTCTTGAGCAGGACACCTGCTATTGTTTGAGTGTGTGTGTGTGTGTGATCAGCAGGCATGAATAATTGATGAATGAATCAGTATTTGCGTTTATCTTGGCAAGAAATGTTACGAATCAATTAAATGACTTGCAGCACATCTAGGATGTAGCAGCAGGCTTGTTTCTAATTGGCTATTGAGGGTGTTTGTTTGAGATTCAGTTTGTGACTCCCACATACTACAGGGCACATGGCGATCCATCGAACATGTTTGATCAAGATCTGTAGTCTTTGAAAGAGCGGAACAGGACAAAAAATTTTAAAACCTCGCAGCACAAAACAACTGGGGAAGATTATCATTAGTTGGTTTTCACCCCTCCTGGAAAAAAAAAAACATTGCTGGACGGTTGTAAATAAATGATGTATTCAATTTGACTGAGATGCTTTTTTATGCACTTTATTTTACTGATGTGAGGTCAAGACCAATAATTCAAAGTTCTGTTTCATATTCTAACCTTTTATTTGCACTTTCTTAACTTGAATTGCCAAAACTTTTGGCCTTGATTTGTCGCTGGAAATTACTACGAGTCCTTTCTACTGTGCGACCAGACATTGTGTTTGAGTTCTGACTGCAGAGTGTTCGCATCTTTGTGGGGAACTGAAATGTCCTTGGTCCTGTTTTTTACTGTCATTCTCTGGCCATGAAAGTTGACAGCATTTATTGAGTTCTCGTGAATTGGAGGTCTTTTTTTGTTTGAGAGATTCCCCTGTAAAGACTGACTTTTTGGAGCTGCTGAACAGAGGTGGATTGGAATTTGAATGGGGCAAAAACCTACAAAAGGTCGAGTATTCTATACTATACTATATTATGAAGCGCAGTGGGGCATCTGTTGTAGCAGACAGAGAATGGGGTACATTGCTATAAAGATTGTAATTAAAACTGCAGTCAAAGAGAAACATGAACACACAAACATCTTCTTATGCAAAAGAAACAAACAACACGGAGCAGCAAATCAGTATCCCATGGCTACTAAAGACCTGCTGTTGCATGTTTCCATGATGATAGGATATAGAGTGCAGGTGTTTGTTTTATCACTCAGGGAACAGATTAGAGGAAAGTCAGAGATGCTTATGATAGAATTTCCAGATGGGAGCACCTACGTACAATGAACAAAGAAAAGACAAAGACAGTTTGTTAGTAGCATGTTTTATGGAAAAAAGGATCCCTAGTAGATGCAGAATTGTTTAAACTGTGGTCAGTCTTAAGTTATATTGATAAGTAATCAGCAAAATCTTAAAATAAATTCTAAAATCTAATGGGAGCCTGAAATAGATGGCCATGCGGTGGGTATGTCTCTATATTCTTTGTTCTACTTTAAGTGTCTCTTCAGCATGTTAAATCCACTGGAGATGAGTGTGAGCTTTGCAGCGCATGCAAGAAAACAAGGAATTAAATTGGTCAATAGTGGAGTAATAAAAGCATGCATAACTTTCATACATGGCCTTCAAAGTGTAATTAGAATAAACACGGTCCCGTTTCAAGTTTAAAGATAACCACTCCCTAATGAAAAAATTAACCAGTAAATACCAAAATCATGTTTTACTCTGATTTTTCAATGCTTAAAAGGAATTGGCTGTTATTGGATGGGCCCTAACTAATGCTGTTCATTGCTCTTATTATCCATCTTTTTGACTTCTGAGCAAGATACCATTACAGATCACTGAAGACTGCCTTTTTTTCCAGCCCGGCCTGGGATTGGATTGACTTCTTGCCACACAGTACCATCTTCCATCTCTCACAGTGTTTGGTTGTCCTTGATTGTTGTTTTTCTACCATGGTTAAGTAGGCTACGTAGTTAAATTCTTTATTTTATTGTATGTTTTAGCTGTGTTTATTGTTGACACACGATAAGGAGTCTGCGCGGGGTGGTTTGTTTTGGAAAATCGACCGGATTCTCTGTGCCGTTCTGTGTCTGACTTCCTGCCCGGTTCATCGGCTCTGTGCTGATTGACGCAGCTTCCGTCAAAAATAGACTGGCAGTGAATATTGAACTTTAGCCAAATTTAAAAAAAGAAAAGCAAATTGAATCATATCATCTGGCAGAAAAATCGCAATTAGATTTTTTTTTCCCCCATATCGTTCCGCCCTAAACCAAAGAAGGCCAATCTCCTCCACCTTGACAACCAATCATGTCAGGTGTGGTACAGTGACAGTGACTATGCAGTCCAAGTTACACGACAAAAAACTACATTGTTATGGTTACACAGGATATGGATGCTGCGTGGAGCGTATTGGCCAGGTTGCATTTGACTGAAATAACCAAGAGAAGTTGTGCAAACCAAAGTGAATGATTTTCAACTTCGGTTTGAAAGTTTTTAGACAGGCAGACTAAATATTGAAATAGTATGGCTTGTCACCCCCCCCTGCTGAATCCTCCTGATGGCTGCTCTGTCATACAAAGCTGAGAGGAGACAGATGGACACAGACCAGAAAGCCAAACACTAGCCAGGTGGTATGATGGGTATGGGGGTGGGGAGTTGTGGGGCAGACAAAAGAGATGGGCAGACACAGAGTGCGATACATTTCTGTGGTCCTTCTGTATTTCTAGTTTAACACGTCAGAATGGGTCACACAGCACGTTAACAAACTAATAAGATGCTGTGCAGAACCGAAGGACATTTTTCTCTTATCACACCCTGGAAGGTTTTGCTGCTTCTGTTTGTTGATATGGCATTCCACACCCTCCTTTTAGTAACAACAGGATGCTGGCTGGTGTCTCTCTTTTGCTCCCTCTTGCTTTCTCCGTCTTTCCTTTCCATTCTTTCCTCTCTCTTACACCCCAGGATGTCATTACCCCCACAGATGTTTCGCTCCAGTCCTCTTATGACAAGTCAACACAAAAGCTCCACGACTCCGGAGGTTGAATTCTGAATTGACTGCCTAAAACAAAGCACGCATGTAATTTCCACCTCAAGACCTAGCTAGACAAACAGTGGCCCCAGTTTTTTTCCTCTCCTCGCTCTCTCTGTTATTCCCTAATTGGTATGGCATTCATGGCTGGAGCGCAACAGTTATTTCCATCCACTTGTTTTTCTCTCAACACATCACCTTTGCTGGCACTGGTTCCCAAACAACAGGCCTCTTGCAGAGGATGGAATCTAGCTTCATTGCACACAGAAGCCCGGAGGAAACAATAGATGCTAATTTGCTAATGACATTACTGTGGAGGTTATTAAAGCATCAGCAGAGAGGCAGGAAGCATCTTCTTCAGGGGGAGCTGCTCGATTGCTCCCAACCTGGACTCAACAGCAGTGCAATATTGCTGGGAAATGATGTTGATGACACAGTGCTGTCCTGAGGGACATGCCTCACCATAATGATGATCTCACTAGTTGCCCATGGGCTAATCTTTTGGCTTTTATTAAAACCACCACATAAGCATACACACTCAAACACCAAATGTAACAAGGGTTGCTGTGACAACTGAGGCGGTCACCATGGCACTGCCATGGTCACTTTTGGTTGTATGGCATTGCAGCCTTCTTCCTACCCCCTCACATCTGGATGCAGTGCCAAAAGCAGCTTGCTTTTAACTGACTCAGGCAGATATAACAATTTCAATCTTTCAACCCTTTCTCCCCATTTTGATATAGTAAAAGGTGCTGGTTTGTATTCTGAATTGAGTGGTTTAGCAAAAATTGCCACTTAATCAGGCTTTAACTGTATTTGCTAATTATGACTTCTTATTAAGGTCTCTTTGTACACCAGTAGAGTGTGCTAGGCTTACATCCAGGTGAAAGGCTGGCTGACAACTCTCTCCATGCTAAGGCCACCTCACTGGCTTGCAGCGGTAGTAGCCCCTGGGTGGATTCAAGCTAGTTCTTTCTGCCAAAAACACAGATCATTCATTTGTATTTCTGTATAAAAGAACATCCGGTTTGTCTTCCTGAGAATGAGTGCTTCTGTTTTCTGTTAAATGAAACATGAAAACTCCACTTCTCTTTTCACTCAACCATTCTTTACCCCTTCAACACCCCAATGTCCCTCTCTGTTTATCTGTGCAATGTGTATGCTTTGTATTTTGACAACAGCTAATACTTTCCCACGTATGAATGAAAGCGTGAGAGTGAGTGTGTCCTTGGTTTAGTAATAGCTTGGAGAATGAATGCACGGACACATTCACTGGCCTTTTTGCATTCAAATACTCTTTTCTGCCCACACTCACAGTTGTGCTCCTCACCTCAACCATTAATCGCATGATAGCCTTCACCGAAGAGCCGACATTAGTTTCCCCGTAAAGGGCCTCTATGCTAACCTTTTTCCTAAATGAAGAAATTTAGGAGCACAATGAAAAATGTTCAAGTAACAGAGTTTATTAACAAACAATTTATGACACATATTTTAGAGTGTGTATGTGTGCTCCTTTTCCTTGTGTGTAATTACGATGTGGAAACCAGTAGAGGGCTATGGAAGTGAAGATCCTGGCATCTGGACACTCGGCATGGGCCTTAAATTATTGTCAAAGCTTTTTAAAACATTAAAACAGATGTTTAGAAAATGTGACACATTGAAAACAATTTTTAATGTGATACTTATTATTTTTGAACCAGGGACGGATACATGATATACCAGCACCACCCACACAACCCACACCACACTTTATGTAAACAAGATATATTTATAACAATAACTTTAGTGAAATAGGACAAAGGGAACATGTTGCTCTCTGGACCAGGCGGCGGCTAGAAGCAGCAGGAGGAACTTGTATAAATTACTATTAGTGTAATATTATAACATTTAACAAACCGCATTCTATCTAGTGTATATATGTTTCTCTTTTTGTATAACGGACTTCTGAAGCGGCCCGCAGAGCAACCAATGGCCAGTCTGACTATGTTTGTTATACAAGTAAAATACTCAAACTGTAGAGCCCTTCATATTTGGAAGATCACCTTGACCATTCACTGACCTAAGCCTCCATTTTTGGACTCAGGGCTGCTTTTATGTTGGTATTGATCAGCAACACTATGTCTTATTGATTTCTCTGCTGCACTTCTATGTTTGATGAATTGATTGGCAGTCTGTAGCTAGAGTCCAATTTGTCAAGGAGCGTTGGACCGTGCCAGATAGGAGCACCGTCATGTCCCAATCCCAGATGGTCAACAATCCCAGATGTGTGTATGGGTGGGGAGTGTGTGTATATGTGTGTAGTTAGCGGGTATAGTGGTGTTGCCTATTCACGCTTGGCTTGTGAGACCTAAGTTTGTGCGTCTCAGCTCCCCAGTGGGTTATAGCAGAACTGATTGAAGCCCACCTTAAACTGAGATCATAGCTGTTTTTTCCCCAAGTTGCTTTTCTTTATGGCTTTTAATTTCAACTCGCATTATGGGTAGGCTGTTGACATTCAAATAAACATGTTTGCATATGTCCCCCCCCCCCCCCCTTTTATTTCAGTTTGTAGCACAAGAGCTCCATCCTCTAAATGGCTATGATTCAGCTGCTGCACATGATGATTTGTGCCCCCAGTAATTATACCTTCCTTGTACTGAGAGAGAGAGAGGGGGGGGGGGGGGCCCTGTTGTTATTCTTAAATCCCCACTCGACGCTGGCTTAATCATTGTCTGCCTTGTCTTTGGAATGGCTCTAATTGAAACATTAGCTGTTCGGGTCTATATACAGCATGTGGGTGGATCGCGTGCGCCCCGTAGACGGATTTTAATCATAAGCCTCGATCACAAGCTGAAGCAGCTTGTGGTGTACTTCACTTCCGCTCTCTTGTTTTTGGTGTCTTCTCGTTCTCAGTCATTTTTTAACATTTTTTTTGCATGCCTGTATGCATGTGTTATGATCTTCGATGCAGCACTTTCATGTGTATTTTACAGCAATTTCCGTGGCTTCAATATCACTGTCAAAAGTGAACCATTAGCCAGTGCCTATTGACTTTTCTTTAAGCAATGCCATCCTCCACACCCAAGAACCCATTTTGTATTCACAAGCAGGCTCTATGTTGACTTGATACTTGCTATGTACTTAGCCTGGGACTGGAGTTGAAAAGCACTAAGAGACAAGCAACCAAAAGGAAGCGTTTGCTCAAACGTATTGACCACTTTCATGAATTTTTCATTGGCTGCTCAAGGCGATGGGTTGCCAGCTGGGTTGGTTGAGAAGATGAGGCGCCCATTCGATGCCGCTGACCACACACAACCTCCCCGTGGGCTAGCACAGCATTTTAAAGGTTTATCTTCTTGAACCTTTTAAACACCTGAGTGATACTGTACTTTAGAGGCCTTCGCCACATCTATATCACGGCTATGACTCACCCAACATTAGACCCCAGGCCCAAAACTGCTTCTGACTGGCGTTGTCCTTGGCAACAACTTGAGCCACAGCTTATGCTCCCTCTCGCACTGTGGTCTATTTGTGAGCCTGTGTCTCCCTACCATTCGATCTTGTAAGGTTACCTCAGAGCAGGGTTGAAGAAACATGTTGATCTTGCACATATTTTAGTCCACAGGCAGGGAGGCACAAGGAGGCCAGTACTGTCTATGTGTGTCTCCAGAGACAACACACCAGCCCGCCAACCGCAACACCCTTCGCCTTCCGCACAATCCCCCCAACCACCACCGCCACCACCTCACTCCCCAGCGGGTGGTCCATGTACAGACCTCTTGGTCTGAAAATGAGATGCTGGCTCATTTGCTGTTATTTCACTGCCCCCCACTGGGCCTGCTGATGGCACCTGAAAGCATTTGGCCTAAGAAGTGCAGAGTGTCCCCCCTACATAGAGCCATCTGTGGCACATCATCACAATTTCAGTTTTTTTGATCCGCTGCAGAATGACAACTCATAAAACTTCATCATTAAGTGTTAAATTGATTTTTCATCTTGAGAAACAGAGCTGCTGTCTCTGATATTGGCGAAGAATGGATTGTCAAGGCTGCAAGGTGTAGTCTCCAAGGTATTTTTCGTTTGGTGTATTACCACTGATAAAATCATATGTCCTTTCTGATGGAAATTATTTATAGCTGCACTTGACAATATTTTTATATTAACTAAATTTATTTCCGAGGTATTACATTTCGTAGCCTGTTTTCAATACTTATATTTATCCAGGTTTGGGATTCTCTGTAGTTTATTCATGTAATCCTGTAAAGGACAATCGTTAGCGCATTCACTGACCCACTGACTGCTTGATAAAGTTATGTAAAGGTCCCTTTACACCTGGGTGTTAAACTACCCAGCTAATTGGGAAATGTTTTTTTTTTTTTTGGACAAAAATGGTTGGAGGACAAGAAAGTGTGAACCATGGCGGAGGCCTGTCTCTAGAAATAACAGCGAATCATTCTGCTCTGGGTGTTGGAAGGCGATAAGTGTAGCCTCGATGGGGATCAACACTCCCAAATGCTTATTGCTAGCCTCAAAGGCGCTATGGGATACAGACAGCAGGGTCCAGATTCATAAAACTCTGTATAAATTCACTAAAACGGTGTGTTAGGGCAAAGACAGAAATATGCATTCCTTTTGTAAGATTTTTAAAGCCTGATTCTGTTCAGTCATTGTGGAAACGGACACATGTGCACAAGCTTAATTTCCACTCCCACAATGATCCATAAATGGATGTGGAAACACCTGTATGCATATTGATACTGCTCCACCAGCCATTAGCCCTGTCAATGAGAAGAACGGCAAAGATGAAAAACTACAATTTAACCGATTGTGTCAGTGAGGTTCTCCAACAGAACAGCTGCTGTTACACACAACCATTACGCACAGTTGTGGCTTTGTATAGTGCCGCTAATTCATCAAATGTACCTTTAAACCATCATCACAGCTGTATCTCAATCATTATTAACATGATAAGATGATCAGTGATTAATCTATTGAGCTCCTATTAGAACAGACTTTACTAAATGCTTTGCAATTCAAGATCAATGGAAAAGATTATTAACAAGGAAGTTGCTTGAACCAGAAATCCACTGATCCACTCCAGACTGTACAGAATTCAGCTGCCAGGCTTTTAGGCAGAACAAAGAAATGTGAACACATCACTCCTGTTTTTGTCTTCCAGTATGTTTAAGAATAAATTTAAACATTTTGATGATTACATTTAAGGCTCTTCATGGCCTCTCGCCTTGCTATGTATCTGACCTTTTAGTATCGTACGCACCAGCATGTACTTTGAGATTCTCGGGCAGAGGTCTTTTGTTTGTTCCAGAGGCCCGACTCAAAAGAGAACGTTTGCAGTCAGGGCCCCGAGGCTCCCGAACAGCCTGCCCGAGGAAACCAGGTTGGCAGAACCAGTGAACTCTTACAGCCCCATCTTAAAACATACTTTTATCTGAGAGCCGTTCCTGATTGTATTTGACTTAATTTTAAAAAAAATACAAACGTATAATAATGTTTTACATCTTTTTTTCAGTTTTTTGACTTCATAAAGTAATTATCATGCTTATTTGTACTGTTACAGTATTTGTAGAATGATATCTGTAACCTAGATAACCCTCACGTTGTTATCTCTTTACTCTGACGGCTCATCTCTCCTCCCCCAACTTTTCTGTCATTGCAGGACCTACGGGATGTCTGGCTCAACTACCCATCACACCCCCTGCAGGTTGGTTGAGCGATGTTTTATTATTGATGTTTATTTTGGCTATGTGCCTCTCATTAAAACTCACCTCACCCCCAAGACACAAAAGTATTATCCCATCATTGAAGTTTTCCAGCTTGAAAACTGTTTATTTTTTTTTTTTTCTTGTGTGTTTTGTGAATGTTGCTAACAGAGGTGGACAAGCTGTTAGTTATTTTGGCTGACTGAGTTCTTTATAGCTGTCACAAGGCTCCCAGTAGCCTTACACTAGTCTCCATTGTTCTGCTCCAGTGTCTTAGTGCACTCTACATTGGTCGAGACCCTAATCCACTTTTTCATTTACTCCATCTCTGTTCTTTCTTGCCTTTGCTCTTTTCTCCGCTGCACCATTCTCCCCTTCTGCATCATCATGCTTTTGCACACACTCACTCCCTCTCTCTGTCTCTCCACTCTCTCTCTGTCTCTCTCGGTTTGCCCTTCTTTGCTTTGCATGATCTGCCCAGAAACATTGAACATGTCAACAGTGTTTGTTTGAAATTAGGATTTGGAAGGAGAGATCAAAGATGCCGTAACAGGATTACAGTCCCGAATCACATGGGGCCTCCAGGGACCGTCAGGCATCCTTCTCTCTGATGTGTTTGTGTGGAGAAAGTGTTTCTTTTTGTGTGTATGTCGGGACTCGTCTTTAAGCAGTTTATTCTCTTCATCTCCCTGCATGTGCATGAGTGTCTCTTCGTCTTTATATGTACATTTTTGCATATCCATGTTTGGCCCAAAATAGCATTGTTTCTGTTTACGTACATTTGCGTATATATAAATATATACTGTGTAATTGCCTCCTCACCCCTGTATTTTTCATCGCATAATGCTGAAGATCCACAGAGCACCTGGATGTTTTTGTTGAGCTTGTCAGTGCTCAAAATAAACCCGCTGAATCCAGCAGTGTGTTTTCTCGGTGAGTTGCAAAGCGGCGGCCCCAGTGACGGGCACCGTGGTCAGGGTGGAGCCCCGGGGTCAGCCTTGCCGCTCTGTGGTGCGAGGGGAACCTCCGGAGTGTGTTGCGTGAGTAGTCATTAGCCGCTTCAGAGCTGTGGCCTCATTACCACACACTGCGCGTGAGGCTGAGGTTTCCTCTGGGTGGTTCCCTGCCAGTGGGCCAACGCCTGTTAAATTGTGCCAACCTCTTGATAGAATCCTGACCTTTTGTCTTGAGATGAGATAATCTGAGCTGTTTCACACAAGGAAAAAAAATTAATTATTTATTCTATAATTGATGATGGCCCTCAGGAGTTTAGGCTAGAACATTATTCCCAGAATTGTTGTTGAGAGGTAACAAGGTGTCACCCCCTCCCCTGCCCACCAAGATGAGGATGACAAAACGAAGGTGAAAGAGGAGCTGCCTTAATGAGATTTGAGTGGATGGCAATAGCAGCTCGCCATTGGCGTGGGTAATTATGCGTACTCCCGTCTTTGGCATACATGCATACATTAGCCTTGCCACCGACGTGCCCTACAGAGTGCAGTGGAATGCTTCGTGGTTGACAGGCACATCTTTATGTCTTTCGTGTTCGCTCGATTCGCAACAGTGCATCATCACCCCCAGCTCTCCAAAATAATTTACCAGAACGTCATTTACGTTGAGTATGGATTTCATAATTTTTCCTTTGGTTTGTTGGGGAGATACATGAGTGTCAGACTTTTTGGGTCTTAAGAGACCTCTGCTCTGATTCTGTTTTCTGTCTGGACTGAGCTGAAAGTGAAGCTTTGAAGCCATTTCAAACGTGTTTTTTCATAACTGCTGTTGATTTTTTATTTTTTATTTTTTTTCTTCTCTCTTCACTTCGTTTGAAGACTTGCTGCCGGCCATTTCCCCTGAAGGATAGCTAGCGCCTATGAGTGCTGAACTCGTGAGATGCCGTTAGTTGTGATGCATGACATTTAAACGCCTTTCGTTAATTAACAGAGGGGAAAAAGGCAGAAATGAAATGTTTCTTAGGACATATTGAAAGATGGAACCATGACATTACTGGCGGCACTCCAATTAAAATACTGAATTTAATAAAACATCTCTTCTCTACGCACTGGCTTGACATAGGAGACTCTGAGAAAGCTGTTTACTTGTCATTTCTTCATGAAAACAGAAAGAAGATGCTGAATAGGAATAAAGTGGCCTTTCCCCAGGGAGTCTTGAATATAACTCTTTATTCTTATTTTTGGGGTACTTTAAAGGGTACAGCTAAATGGATCAAGCTATCACAGCCATTATCATGTGCTTTAGTTCCCTTTGAATGTCCACATGAAATTATGTTGCTCAGTGTTTCTGTTTTCTTTGGAAAAGATGTCAACCTTACAGCCTACCACGCAGAGACCAATTAGATATTTCTAGCAGCCTAATTAATGCACCCATAAGGATATGTCTTGATTCAAAAAACATGCATGCACATATTTTCTCAGCACTCATTTCTTTTTTTAATGGGCACAGACATGAGCAAATATTGTACTTAAAGAGAGCGGCTTGTTTTGCAGAACCCGTCTACCCTTGAACTCACCAAGCCCTAAAGCTAACATTAAAAGCATAATCTACAGCAATTTTCTCAACCAAAAACTATTCTTTCAAGACTTATCAAAGTCATAAGGCTGGGAGTCTCTGATATAGCCTGCATTCGAGCAAGCGTGAAAAAGTACAGTACGACTGAGTCACCAGAGATATTATTAATTGACCGTTTGAATCACCAGATTTTGAGAGAGAGAGAGAGAAAAAAGCGAGCTATTTGACTTAAAACTTAATGACGAAGAGATTCCATCTGCTGCAGATCATCTGAGTTTGTTTTGAGGCGGAGTAAAAACACACACTCTAAACAGGCCCTCAAGCGGCGCATACTGTAGCGGTTCATTTCATTTAAGGAGTTTATTTTACGCTTTTATGCAAAATGACTTCATTGAGCAAGTTGGGTTTTTTGTGTCTGCTTAAAGCATCCCTAAAGTGGTCACTCTGGTTGTTGCTGGACACATATTTGCTACATATTTGAGAGATTATTTCATAGATCAATACATAGAAAATGCTTATTACACTAGTACATATTATCACAGGTAATGCATATAAAAAATATAAGACCATTTATTAATCTCGACTTTCCCCAAAATAAAAGTGTTTCTGATATCCATTTCATTGTTCAAAAAGACCAATGTCTATACATTTGAACGCACTTTTGACTATGCCTAGTAAGACACCTCTGCTCTGTAATGACTAGGCTTTTGTGCTATTTTCCTTCCACTTGTCCAGGTCCAGGAACCTCAGACAGACAGGCAGCTGATTGAGACGTCTCCAGTCCTCCAGACACTGACGAGCTTCGAGGAATCTATTGGAGTTTTGTTCACACATGTGCGTCTTCTTGCCAGAGCCTTCACCTTGAGGACTGTGGGCTTCAACCACCTCACCTTGTAAGTACAGTCAGTGTTTGTTGATAATGTAGTTATGGCCAATTAAAATGCAAAGTGAGAGACACTAGTTTGCCAGATGCAATTTGCAAGGGTGCTGCAGAAATAGCTAGAGATGTCTGCTCCATCAGAGGTGAGGAGGCATGATGCATTATAATATATAATATGATCTGAGATGCTGGGAGTTTTTTCATACGTCGAGCATTTTAAATAGTTATATCTGAATGCGGCAGCCTCCTCCTCCCACATCATCATTATGTTTACCCCCTGCAGCTTATACACTTTCTTGCAGTCACTAAGACTGCCTGTGTAAGTGATGTCTTGAATATCATGTTCAAAGTACCTCAGTGACAGATAGCCTCTTTCACTGCTCTTTTTGGCCCAGTCCCTAATCCAAGGGTTTCACAGCCAAAAAAGAGAGAGACAGGCCTGAGGGACTCTGAAGTCCCCATATCTGTAGTCTGCCTGTACCTGTCAGGCCATAACCCCGCTGCCTCATGGGAAATGGGGTTTTGATTCACTGGGTTGTCCAGGGCAGAAGGTTTAAAATGGATCTTTTTTCATTTATTGCGGCCACATCTCTTATTTGACAGATATGTTTTTTTTTTCTCTCTTATTGTCGTGCTTCAGTCCACCTTGTGAATTCCTGGATTCTCGCTTAAATTATATATTTTTTAATCCAGATTTAATTTAGACCACACATACTATGTATATAATGCAGTGGGTTGAATATGGAGAGATATGCACCCTTTGTTTTTTGGGTTGTTTTTCTCTGTTAATTGCACAGTGATGCTGAGGTGATTTCCTCCCAGCTTTGACATTTGTTCAGTAGGAAACGGTACAAACTTCTACGTAGATGACTTAAAATTGATCGGAGGGACAACGGATTGGTCTGTTTGTGACATCCATGTCATTATTGTGTAACTACCGTACAGTATAGCCTTGCTCGTTAGGAGAGATTGCTATTTTCGCATGTATTACGAGTCTGTTCACTCCAGTTTGAGGTGTTTCTGATTCTTAGTATGAGAGGGTTATTTGCAATGGAAGCTTAACTCACTTCTGAGCCTTACAACGTAACACAATAGTGAGTTTGACAGCTAAAGCAAATTAGCCTTGGCAGCACACCTCAGATATCTTATTGGCAGGCTGCACTCTGTAATTGCTTGCTTAGGTTTGCCACAAGGACATTGCTCTGCGTGCGTTTGTGTGTGTGTGTGTGTCATGTGCACACATTCACACATACAGTGCACTGCTGTGTACGTTCTAATCCATCACTTAAATGTCAAACCTCTCCCTACTCATGGTCAGTGAAGTCGATTAGAGGTCCAGAGGTTTGTCTCCCACTGAGCTTTACTTAGAGGACTTTCCAACTCAAGGTTGATACCAATGATAGTTTCTAACTTGGTGGCATCACATCCGACAGCTTAACTCTAAAACTGAGTTAACCCTAACGCATTTTAAATTTCACAAGAATATATGAAGGAATTCATATATGTGCAGGGTAATTTATGTTCATTAGCTCATTAGCGGCCAAAGACAGGTTGACCTAAATAGAGCCAACTGACTTGAAAGCTGGAACTGAGCAACTGTTGCCCATAAGGAACAAAGGTTATACCAAAGTAGGTCATGGCGTTGTGATGGAGAAAAGAACAAGGTCATATAACGGAACAGAAGGGCAGAAAGCAGATGAGGAGAAAGTACCCAGGTTGGCCTTTGGCCTATAACTGTATGCAGAGACGGAGGACAAACTGACCTAGAAGAAGACAGCACTAGTGGAAAGTATGGGAGTTGACCGTGTTGAGAGGCAGTGGAGACCGGAGGTTACCATCAGACAACCGACATGGAGAGCTGTGGCCCCCAGGCGCTGGGCTTCCTATCTCGTCTCACAGTGGAAGAGTTGGGTGTAGCAAGAATTTCACTGTTAGTGAAAAAGGATCCATCTCTCTTTTAGTTCAGTATTTGTTAAATAAAAATACATTTTACTGTGGAGCTTTGAGAGTAGTCACTGGAACATTTAGACATGGAATTATATTTTATTAAATGATGTGAAGTAAATCATTACAGTTAACAGCTGTAACTTTAGCACACAGGCTTTGTTACTGCTTCGTTCTCAAACACCATTGCAGATTATCACCATCACAGTCATTTAGCACTGATGTTAAATGAGGTTTCATGATTTAAACAAGACAGAACAAGACAGACGACAAAAAAACTGTGATTTAGAGAACCTGATATTTGTGCTAAAACAATGAAAAGTAACGTGAATATCTTTAACCTAATTAATAATATTAAACCTGATTGGGTAGTCCATTTAAATAGCTTGTCCGTAAAGATTAGTACTGTTACTTTAAAGCTTCTGTAGTAAAAACATAGTGAATTTTCAGTTAAGTTTAATTCTGCTTAAAGAGACCCTGATGTTTCATTATATTAAGTACCATTTGTACTTGTTTTCTATTGTCACTGAATATTTGATTCCAGTCACCGCTCCACTTGCTGCCCAGTAACACTTTGTAGACGGTAGCTGCAGATTACACATTTGAACCTTACACAAGCATGCACATATGAAACAAGAACATTATTTCCCTAAAAAACGAAAGGGAAAATGGCCTTAAAAAATGGAGTGCTCCCTTCTTTTACAGCAGGCAGCTTGTCGCCGCCTCTTTAAAGGGGCTGTTAAAGGTATTTTAGATCAAAGTCAAAGGCGAATAAAGACCTCAGCTCCACACTTTACTTCAATTTCCCCCCACCTTACTGGAGCATTGTGCCTCTGCTGTTGAAGTGAATATGAGGATGGCCCTTTGTGACGCTTCACACAGTAACGCATTCCTCTTTGACCCGCTTTATCTCCTCCTATTTCCATCTATCTATCCTATTTTTTCCTTTCGTCTCTCACTCCACTGTTTCCTTTCTCGCTCTGCCTCCTATTGGCCATGAAATAAGCTCACACTGCACCTTCTCAATCTGTATCCACTCAGCATACGCTCTCTGGCATACCCCTTTCCCAGCTCACATACACTATGTATGGTGGATTTTGAGAAAACCCATTGACGTACAGTACTGAAGAGCAGGATGAGCAGGGAGTTCTCTCGCCCCCCCTTCATCCCAACCTCCACTCTTTACGCTCTCGTGCAGTGGCAGAGCCTTTTTATTAAGAATCTCTGTGATTATTTTTAATGTTCCCTTCCCTCCTAATGAAGCTCAGCTCTGAACCTTAAAGACGGAGTGAAATAAAAAGTAGCTTTTCAAGTTCTTACTCCTCCTGTGTCCCTGCATTAACTGTTCTGCTATCTTTGGTATCTATCAGTACTTTCCTTTTCCCCCCTTGTAATATACATTTAAATAATCAAATGGGTTTCGAGCCCGCCAGCCTTGTCTTGACATCATATAAAGCTACACTTGACTAGTGCTTAAACAGTTAGTCACTGATTGGCGAATTGACAATACATTTTTTGTCATTTATTTAGCAAAAATGCCAAACATTTGCTCGGCCATGTTCTTAAATGTGAGGATTTGTTGATATTCTGTGTGTTGGGTTTAATGGAATAAACAGTCGTCAGATGAATCTCTGAGGAACGTAATTGTGTAGTATCATGGTTTCAGAGGCATGTGTTTGGATGTCAGTTGGCAGAAAGTTATTGAATACTTTCAAAAAGTGCTGCTGTTGTGGTTTCAGTAACTAGAATTTATTTGTTTCTCCCTCCTCTGCTTTCTTACACAGCAACGTGGGTGAGAGAAGTGATGATGGAAGCTTGAGGGGGTGGGGTTTCCTTCTCAGAAGGTTCCTCAGAGACTCCATGATTGCTTCTCAAGTGTAAACATTTTTATATAATTGTACATGTATTACCTTTGGATTGTGGCCTATTGGTCGGGCAAAACAAACATTTAGAAAATTGCGATGAACCTCTTTTCCTGTCTTTTATACAGTAGATATTTAGTGAACAGATAAAATAATCAAGAGATTATTGATCAGCTCTTTCACTGGGTCTGTAACTCTGATCTCTGTCGCTCAGCTATGCGGCGGCCCCCATTGAAGGCAAATGGACCATAAATCAGACAATAAACTTTGACCTTTTTTTTTCTCTTTGATGTCAGTTTCCTCCTCATCTTCTACCTCTGCATCTTTCGCTCTCATCTTCTGACTGTCCCCTCCTGCTAGGCTCATACAGTATCTGTAGATGGATGAGTGCTCTGCTGCTGTATATACCTCGCTGCTTGCATGGCACTCACTTACAGTACGCCCCCCACCCGATGCTTCCTGCTTGCCTGGCACAGCACCAGCCCACACCTGCAATGCTAATCTATAATTCTGTTTAATTAATGACTTGCCTTTCACTGACGGGGGAGAAAGGCAGGAGGCTGATGTACAGTATCACAGTGCTGCCATTAGTTTTTTTTCTAGAAATTGTTAGAAGGTTGAAAGTTGTTCTCTAAACCCATGTGCCCGCTTGCTGCTTTTATGGGCTTAGGGGTTTTGACAGGCACTCCTGCAGGTGTACCAGAGGTTTTCTAAGCATTTATTTTTCTTCGGTTATTTCCATTTGAATTGCAATCACAGCCCGGCGTTTTTCTTAAGAAGGGCTGCTACTTCAGGCAGCCTCGGAGTTGTCACACAACCTGTCAGTGCAGCTGTTCCCAGAGGCCACCCATGAAATGTACATCAGCCAACTTCACCGTTTCTGTCTAAAAGCCCAGTAGATTTGTCGAGAGAGCGTGATGCCTTTCATGCCCCACTGATGTGTAGCTGAATAACTTCATGTGAAACCCTCCCTGTCTCCTCTTTTTACCTCATTTCTCCCTGCCCTCACACATCACCCCTACCATTTTATTTCCCCATCATATCCTTTTGTAACCCCCCGTTTTCATTTTATTAAAATTCAACCTATTTTCCCTATTTACCTCTGTCCATCCATCCCTCCTCCCTCTTCTACAGGGGCCACAACCAGAGGATGGAGTTCCTGGGAGACTCTATCATGCAGCTGGTGGCCACAGAGTACCTCTTCATCCACTTCCCCGACCACCATGAAGGACATTTAACAGTAAGATCAAATCACTTAAACAATATGTCCTCACACACGCTCCCACAGCTGTACTTTTTTTTTTTTTATCCATATCTGCATCTTTGCACCTGTGTTTTGTCTTTATTCTGTCTTTGTGCTTCTGCTCTCTGAAGCTGCTCGCTGTTCCCCGCTTCTTACATGAGTTTACCTGGAGTGAAGTTACTGCTGTGAAATGTTTTCTTTTTCATTCCTTCCTATCAATCTTTGAATCTCTAAGTGCCAGCCAGCAGTTGTTCACCCCCTTCCTCTTTCGCTTGTTTCCACAAAATGACTCTCCTCCACTCCTCACTCCAGACTGCGCCTATATCTTTACTGTGCTCCTTGTGGTGGGTATTGTCATGAGACACAATTGTTCAGTGGTTTTCAATAACACATCTTTGTTGGCACATTTTTGCCAAAGCTGTCAAGTGTCTGAAAAATAAAGTTGCGTGTGTGCGCAAACGTGTGGGCTTGTAACACAGGTACAAAGCAAATGATCACACTTTGAACATGCAAGTCCATTTTCTGACAGCGTCAGATGTTATTACAACGCCCTCTCTTCATTTGAGCATCAGCACTTCTCTTCGGAAGACTGACTTCTCGATGCTGGAGGGATTGAGCTGGTCTAAAATTGAATAAGAACCTTTGTAGTTAGATATTTATTTGTGGAAATGCCTTATAGATGGAAGCTGTGACATCAGTTTGTTTAAAAGCGTCCAGCAAGCTTTCATTGAGAGACTGAAAGCTCTAGCGATGCCTATACCCAAGAGTCAAGGTGGGGTACATCTGAAATGGATTTCAAATCTGGGGGAAAAGTGCTCATTCAACCAGTGTATGTGTGTGTGTGTGTTTTGTGATTGCGTGTGTACTGTTAAGGAGGGCACATCACAGCAAGACAGATTCAGACAGTCATATTGCATTCTATTTGCTCTTTTCTGCATCTTGTAGCTATATTTAACATGTTTGTGTTTTTCCTTTTAGAGAAGTAAATGCACCTTGCCCAGTCTAACATGTTGTCATCCGCTAAGCTCCAAGTCACAATGTAATATTTAACAGAGCAACGTGCAATCTCCCTGAAACATTTACTCTGCATTACCATTTCTGTCTTTGATGAATTATTCCATGTGGGGTTTATTTTGATGTTTTTGTGTACTTCTTTACATTTCCACACAGCGTGTGTCTGTGTAGTGTTTGTGTGGCTATATGTTCACACCCTGAGTACATTTCTGACAGGTGGACATAAAAATGTGATGTTGTTTTTGCTTGTCCATAGCTACTCCGCAGTTCGCTGGTAAACAACCGCACACAGGCCAAAGTGGCAGAGGAGCTGGGCATGCAAGAGTTCGCCATCACCAACGACAAAACCAAACGACCAGTCGCACTACGGACCAAGACTCTGGCTGACTTGTTGGAGTGTATGTTCACAGTTCTTTGAGCCATTCACAGAAATATAAAATGAAAAGAAAGAAAATCTTAAAAGACCCCTACTAAACCTTTTTCTCTCATGTCTCTCCTGAATGTGCAGTTTAAGATGGCAGCATGAAGTACCATCATTGATTTCTTTGTTCCCTTTGTGTTAGAAGTCAAACGTGGTCACTTCTCTGTTAAAAAGACACTGGAAGATGCTCCCTATCTGTCCACTAGCTACAGTTGCCACATTATCCCAAAATAAAGTTGTCGTATTCTACCAGTTTAAAAGATTTCTTTTTTTTTTTTTCAACAGAAGAAGACATCTAAACTATTCTTAGTAATTAAAGTGGGTGGTAGAAGAGTAACATTTGGCAGCTAAAGAGAAAATGATCCGCATTGTCCAGTGGTTGTTTTATCCAACTGGTTGAGGTAGACCTAAAGTCTTGCTTTCAGGATATGATACAAACTACCGCGGGCAGTTGGCCTGGAAGATTGAGAGTCTCATAACTAAACCATCATAAAATGAAAACTGAAAACACAGCCAATACATGTTTATCAACAGTGGTAGCTGTGCACCAGCCCCACTCCCGTAAACACTGAGCGTTAGTTAACTAAGTGGGGGAAAAAAGACCGTTTATAACAGTAAAATCAAGAATAGGCGTGTTCCAGGGCAGTGGCAGTTTGTAGGCAGCACTTAATGCTTATATTTCAAATATGCTGTAGTATGTTGTAAATTCTAAGGAGTGCAAGTGTGAGACGCCATGTTTCTGATAATTTAGTCATATTTGATTTCCTTTTTTGTTTCAAACTCAGCTGTATGTAGTGGTAGCTGTACCGAGGCAATTCCCTATTAGATGGCATAAAAATTATAAAGTCATAGTACTGTTCATTTAAATCACTGGTTACAATAACGTCTCATTATTATAATGTGTAATAATATAAAAAAAGAATGGGCTTCAGCAGTGAGGACTGTTAAGTTAGCCAAATATTTAAGGTGTTTGTGGGTGAGATCCCTCACCACTGTCTACCCTAACCAGGAAACGTCCATTGCCATGAATTCTACAAGTAGATCCCTAAATAAGGTAGACTGATATGTGAGAAACATAACAAGCCAATAGCTTATCGCAGATTTTTATTTTGAGAGCTTAGAAAATTCCATCAGGGACTGATTGTCACATACCACGAACATTTTTGAAGGATCCCTTAATGTGTTAAGCTCTAATATATCTGGCGGCTTTGGTCTTACAAAATCCAATATTGGTCTGACTACAATGGAGCCTTCCTGTTCAGAGTCTTATTACATAGCGTCCTGTTCTGATATGAATGCATAATGTCATCTGATCCCCAAATACAAAATAGATGTTAAGTTCTTCCTTTATTTAGGTGTGCATATGGGTATAAAATTCAAATACATAGCTAGAGACAAAATTATGGTTCCTTTAATTCAAACTTTACTGCACGTACCCGGATTCCAAAACCACAATGAAAAGGCAGTCTAAGTAATGTGTACCAAAGATTAAGGCTATGTGCATGGAAAAATTAATATTAGCAGAGAATGTGGTAACCCCTCCACACAAACAGAGGTGCAAGCAGGTGGGGACAGCAAGGCTGTATGGGCCTTATTGGCATTGAGCTCATGTGTATGTGGGGACTTATTGCAGTCCACCATAGGACATTAGGGAGCTAGCAGCGAGAGGGGCAAAGGGGATAGGGAATAGACCATTGTAGATTGGTAGCAAAAAAAATGGGGAAAACAAAGAAAGAATAAAACACCAATGCATTCTAGGTCAGCATTCAATAGGCAGAACTTATTACTTGAGCTTCATATCATTTGCCTTTCAAATCGTCCTTCAGAGTTCAGGCCAGAGCAGAGTTGATGACACAGGAAGGGTACGAGGGTCAGGGATGGAAATGAGTGCAGCTCTTCCGCATATGAACAGCCGTGCCCTGCAGCTACAGCAGGCCCTCACTGGCCTCCTGAAATATTACCTATTATTCCTCTCTCATGTTCCACTGTCTTAGTCACGGAGATGAGTGAATGCACTGGCAGCTAATAGAAGAGGGAAAACAAAGGGACAGTCACGAGATGAAGATGACGCCCAGCACCTACTGCTTGCATTTCAAATCTTTTTCAGTTCAGTGAGACTGACAGTTACTCTCAATTCAGTTTAACATACAGTTTTATCATCTATATTATATAGATGTTTCTGTGAACTCTGTGTGGCCCTCAATATACCAATTTCCTGTTTGATGGAAAATGAGAGGGCACTACAGAGCCATCTTTTCCATTTGTTAACATTAACATCACATCACTTGATGTGGAGGGCCACAGCAGAGGTTTGTTCTGTGGTCTTTGTTAATGTTTTATTTACTGGCAGGAAGAGAGCCAACTGTTTAGCAGAGCAGAAACGGAAGCAACACAAGAACTACGACCTTTATATAGCAATATTTTTTTTCACAAGTGCTTTCTTTATTTTTTTCTGTCTGCAGCTTTCATTGCCGCTCTCTACATTGATAAAGATCTGGAGTATGTGCACACCTTCATGAATGTCTGCTTCTTCCCCCGTCTGAAGGTGAGCCACTATTGATAGCCATTTACCACTCGCACCTGATCAATGAGCCACTGAACCAGGGAACCAGGGAGATGATGAGGAGGGAGCTAATGGCTGGCATTGACGCAAGGCCTGAAGTGGTGCTCGGCTTTTGAATGCCTCTTGCGATGGCGGCTTGATCGCTATTTTAGTCATCTTTAACGGTAATCGCAGCAGTGTTGTCAGTGCTTTTCTTTTGGTCCAAGAAGTGCTTGGACTGTTAATGGCGTCCACTTCCAGAGTGTTCCAGGAGTTGGATAAACTGGGTAAGCTTCAGTCAAGACTCCCACGGCCGGCTGTGAGTGAGGAAGAACGGGCATTTTATTCTCAAGCAGCACTGGATTGTCCAAATTTAGATAGAAGAGCTCTAAGACACAAACTATCACATACACTCTCATGCCTAAACAGGCATGCGCACAAGTGGGCTGACACACATGCTCATGTAAGAGTACCCACACAGCGTGGACCTCTCCTTGTGAAGATGCTGCAGTGGTCTGATATGCCGTACTAATTGCTGTCTTGGTGTGCCTCTCTAGGGAGAATCCCCAGCTCTGGAGGAGCTGAGCTTTGCGTCATGGTCGCTGCAAGAGAGCACCTCATTTCCACTTCCAAGAGAAAAGTTGTGAAACAGCCAGCACGTCTCCTTACATAGCATTCTGGAAACCACAACGTTGCACACTGTGCTGCTTCATCCAATTTGGATGGAAATAGAGAGGCTAAACCAGGAACATAAACACTCCTTTCCTTATGTTCGCTCCTTTCCTTATGAAAAGTGCATAGCTATATGCTACACTCTTTTCAAAACAGCCTCATTTTTCTGCTTTAGGCTAAAGGGGTGCAGATGCCCCCCAGAGAGAGGGAAAGTGAGGAAGAGAAAAAGGGAAGTAAAACGCGGAAGCAAGAACAGCAGAGTTGGAGGGATGGGGGGGCAGTAAAGCGAGAGAGTACGAGAGCGTAGGCAACAGAAGCACTCTTTGTAGAAAATTAATAGGAGCAGACAGTTCTGGATTCAAAGTCTGCCTTTTTATGACAAGGCTGCTTCCCTGTTAATGGAAGGGCTTTTAGAAGTCCCCCTTGGATAAGAGAAATGTATCAGGGCTGCACACCTGGGAGACTCCAAGGCGCTCTTTATATCTGGCCCAGGATTGGCTTTTGTCTTAAGTAGCCTGTGATTTATACTCACTGTGAAGACACAGATGGAGAGCCAGTCAGGGAAAGAGCAAATAAGTGAGTGCAAAAGGAAGGGGTAAAAACGGTGGGAAGGGTCATGGCAAGAATGAAATAAAAGCATGAGTGATTGAGGCAGAGAGTTTGGAACAGAGTAGAATTTTATTTCTTGCATTTCGGATTTTTTGAAGGAAGTTTGTGAAAGAAGTAGTGTGAATTACGTCTGTGTTTTGTTTGGTTCGTGTTTTGCAGGAGTTCATTCTGAACCAGGACTGGAATGATCCAAAGTCTCAACTGCAGCAGTGCTGTTTGACCCTGAGAACTGAGGGCAAGGAGCCTGATATCCCGCTGTACAAGTAAGACCCCAGATTCACCAGTTAGACAGAAGCAAGCACTGATGTTGAGTTTTAGGAAGTAAAACTAGCACTTTATGTGCCAAGAGTGACATTTCATTTAGCCTAAGTTTAGTTTTTTTTATAATGCATTTTAAGTATGACTTTGCCATCTCACTAAAATCAACAATGAAAGTAAAGTCTAAATTTAAAGTAGCTTCTATTTTTACAAAAAAACATTTTCTTGTTGGATCTAGAAGTACTAATATATGATTATAGTTTACTATTTTTAATATATTTTGAATTAATTGAGCTACTCTGCAATCTTTCTACATAATCCCAAGTTACTGCAAAGTGGTTTGAAATCATTGGTTTTTTATTATATTGCCCAATCCTTTATATGATACATGATCTATTGTATTAAATAAATTTTTAAATGTATGTTTTCCAATGTTAGCCTGAAAAGTCTGATATTAGTTCCCTGATATAACCTAAACACGTGCATAAACTCATGCACCTGTATATTGGACAGAGAAAAAAGTGGGTGGGATGGATTCAGTCAGGCATCATATGGGCCACAATACACATTCAGAGAAATCAAATGGCTCAAACATAATTTATAGGACTTTTCTGCTTGCCATCGCTCCCTGAACATTGTGAATAGCTGTGTAAAGGTCTCTGTTGTTGTGATAAATAAACACCTTGACAAAAGGTCAAGGAGCAAGTGTCATTTGCAGAATGCTTTAGAGAGCTGCCATGAAGCAGTGTGTTTGTCACCATGGAAACTGACAAACAGTGTCTTCTCTGAAGGAAAAAAAAGGGGGTCGGCTGGATGTGCGAGGGCAGTTGCTGACGGAGCACTTTTATGTACAATGAACACCACAAAAAAAAAAACATAATTTAATCGGTCCCCTCTTCCTCCCTTTCTCTCTTCTTTATATTTATGTGAATGTCTTTCCAGTGCTCCTCTGTTTATTATTCCCTCTGCCTGTTGGATGGTGATTTTTGACACAGCACAACTCTGACACAACAATCAACACTTCCCTCCAACTCTATTGCCCTCAAGAACGTGAACGAGAAACAAATAGAGCCCCTGGGTGACTTGAATGTCAACATTTCAACACACGTACACAAGAACAGACTTGAAGAAGCTTGCCACTGATGAACTTGAGGCTTTTGCCACAGAGAAGACTGTAATTATTACTTGCTTTGTTCCTGTTCGACAAATACGCAGGAGCTGCCCATAATCTTCAGCACTTCCTTCACCTCCTCATGAGTTGACCTGACCCCGGTTGGTCGATGAGACAGAATGATGCACCTTTTTATAGCATTTCATACAACAGTTGTAGGCGTCAAATCTGTTGGACGGTCTTCACACAGGGTGTGAGACAAGGGTGTGAGTTAGACAGAAAGACTATATGGCCAACGGAGGGCAGGGAAGGACACAGAAAGGAGTTAATGCACCGAGCCCCCTGCTAAAGGTTCCCTTGTGAATGTGTCTGGCTGATGACAGATTCACACTTGAACCCAGCACCATCACTTTACTGTACATGTCGTCGGGGCAGGACACACCAGGGAGCAGCCGCATATACACTTTCACATTGTGCAGAGAATGGCCGTAGTCCGTAAGTGGCTGCTTTTTAGAGTGAGCTGAAGCTCGTACAGATCCCTTACGTGTACATTTTCTTTCCCCTCGCACACTTCCATCTGTGTGCAGCGTTTAATTTGACAACTTCCCAACAGCTCACAGATTTCCTTTTTCATTCCATTTCGTTTTGTGTTATTCTAGCAGCGTGATAATTCCAAGTGACACGCTCTCCCTGTTGAGATTTGGCTAAAACATGGCACACCAGAGTCTTATTTGCTCCACACATGCTATGTGCATCTTCATTTGTAAGTGAGAAAGGGGGCTGAATTATTGATAAGGTGTCATAAGTGACCACATTGCATTAAAAATGGATTGCTCTCCTGAAATAAGTAAATTGTCTGTGAATAATTTAGGTGACTCACAGCTTGGGTCTGAGATGTTTATGCAAATGTTAACATTTCAAACATCTCCCAAGTTTTGTCTGCTGTCTTGTTCAAATGTCCCTGCAGAAATGTAACAAAATTGACAGCTTGACTCCCCCCACCCCCTTTTAAATGAGGTACATCTGCAAATTAGTAGAGTGATATTCTCTTGTCATCCCTCTCGTGTTCTTGGTCCCTTTTTAGCTTATTCATTGTTTACCCTTCTAGCGCACCAAAGACTCGTGGGTCTCAAAGACTATTGTCATTCTTTTATTTCAATTCCTCTTCCAACATCTTTTATTTTTCTTTTTTACCAAACACAGATCTTGGTATCTGAAGATGATGTGTGTGGGGAGATGGGGAGGCTTTAAAAGTTGTTTATATGTCCCTCAGATGGCTTCTGTGCACTCTCAAAGCACGCCACTGCATCAAAGCGCTATTCCCCTCCTCTCAACCTACCGCTTGAGATGCATTATATTTGTTCCAATTGAAAACTTGTTTTTTACCTCCCTTATTCTTGTTATTTCTTTGAAGGACAATGTCCCTGAGTGTCCTTGTACCTTTCCCCCAGGGTGTTATTATTATTATTTGTCAACTCTACCCTCCGCCTTCTCATCCCATATTTCTGTGTTTGAATTTGCAGGACCCTGCAGACAGTGGGGCCCTCACACGCCCGCACCTACACGGTCGCCGTGTATTTCAAAGGGGAGCGAATCGGCTGTGGCAAAGGCCCGAGGTGAGTAAGACAGTACAATATAACAGGCCCTCCACTTCTCGATGCACCGCTAATGGGCTCGAGAATAATGGCTGTGCTTTATTGATGGTGTTTATTATAGCAATTAAGCTCTTGTTGCCCTATTCTATCGGGAGAGACATTATGCAGAATGAAAATAAATCGATTCATTATTGATTTGACGTAAATTGTGTTATGGAAATATCACTTTGTGCAGTAGAAGAGTCTGTGACCAGACAACACTGCGTCTAGGGATGCATTTAGATATACCTGGGATGTTGTTTTCAGAGCAAGACAGGGATGTGTGTGTGTTTTTGTGTGTGACTGCACACCTTTGTGTGCGATCACATTCATGCTTTTGTAAAGTAAAGAAAGTGAATCTCTGCGCGAAGGCCTTTTCAGGGTTGACGGGGTTGACAATAAAGCTGCAGCTGAGCCTGCGAGAAATGAAACCTAAATCCATCAAACATCTTTCACCCCCCTCCTGGAAATCCCAACCATAGCCCCCTACTTGAAAGCGCTCTCTCTTGCTCTAAGCTGGCGATAAGTTTGTCCCTTCCATAGGATCTTTGACAGCTTACTGTTTTTGTATTTACATGACTTAAGCTGCCAGCCACCTCTGCTGCTGGGCTATGATCACACAGCACATAATATATACTGAGGGACGGTGAATTGCAGGCGTAAATAGTGCCCAGCGCAGAGCCGCCAATAGGCTTACCTTTTTGAAATGTGTGCACTGTGTTACCTGGGATTGTTTGGCAAAAGGGCTTTTTCAAAACAAATATAAAGCACTTTTGATAATCCGCTCAATATTGGGCCTGTTTTTTTTTTTTTTGACAGAATTTCAAAAAAGGGACATTTTGAATATGCTAAAGACCTGTATTTTCCCGTCTTTCTTTGTCTCTCTCTCTCTGTCTCTCCTTTTTAAAATATTTCTAATCTAGTATCCAACAGGCGGAAATGGGAGCTGCGATGGATGCGCTCGAAAAATGTGAGTTTGGCAACCTGAACCCCTCCCCACCACACACACATACAGATATTTACACTTTAAGCCTTTCACGCGCTTTGCCTCAGTGTTGAATATTAGCCTTGGCTGTACAGTATGCAAGATGGCTGGCAGAGAGCTGTGGCCTGACCAGCCGGTTGGCTGCTACATATAGAACATTAGGCTGTTTGAAGTGCTAGCCCAGAGCACGGGCATGAGGCCTAGCCAGAGATGGAGAACCAATAAAATGAGGACAGGGGAAGCTAAGCATCCTTGAGCATGTCGATCATCCTGACGGACCACAGGAAGTTTGTGTCGAGGGCCGTGTAAAGTTTGTATTTTTTTGTTGTGTTTTCGAGCCCTTGTACAGACCACGAGAGCGAGGCTTCACACTCTGAGCGACTCTCCTGTGCTCAGAGCTCCTCTTCAGATTTGAAGGAGTGTGGCTGATGCGTTCCCTACGCACTCCTTCACTCCTTGGCTGTTTTTCATCTTGTCATCAACCACCACTTAAAGAAAATAGGTAGTGGTTTTTAGGCATTTACAATGTTTCATTCACTGCCAAGTAAAAATACGATTACAGTGCTCTCGGAACATCCACAAGCCCTTTCCATCATCTCCTATTCGCCTCTTATACTCAATGCATATGTATGTGGATGCATAATATCATACATTACACTGAGTTTGTTGGAGTTGGGTATGTTTTCAAGTGTAATTTGTGGACTGAACTCTCTTGCTATCCGTATGACCACCACATTAATCAAATGTACAATTTGTTCTTTACTCAACTAATTAGCTGGAGGTGAACACAAATGGCTTTGTTGGAACAGGCCTGTAGAACTTGGAAAGGGCAGGAAGGTCAAACTTTGATTTCATTTGGCTCATAAATGAGGCCTCCAGCCACTTGTGATTGATACTGTTTGTGCGCCCAAGCTTTAGCTTTTTATGAAACATTAGCACTAGGATGTTATTATTTAAAGCCGTTCTCTCAGTCTCCCTCTCTGTCTGCTTCTGGCTCCTTCTCTCCCTCACCTCCCTCCCTCCTTATCAGGGGGCGTAGTTCAGTGCACACACTCTCTCCTGGGTCTCCCTCTCTCCCTTAATTCCTCCCATTTCCTCTCCCTAGTGTACACCTCTGTCACCATGATTGATAGATGCTCATTGCTAGTAAATGAACATTTCCCCCCTCATAAATTGCTGTTTCATGTGAGTAGATTAGCAATGCCTTTTAAAAGGTCAGTTGATTTAAAATCATCTCTCCAAGTCTTCCTTCGGCGCAGAATGCTTCTAGTTCGCCTTTGTTTGACTTTGTATTGTCATTTTATTTTAACCTGCCAATTTACAGCTCATCCATCAGCTTCGGCTTGAATGTACTCTTTTCTTTAACCTGTTGTGAGTGTGTTGATTATCTAATTTTAAGAAAATGGGTGAGAAACAAAAAACCAATTAAGCTGATCTTAACTTATTGTCAAAGTTCGTTCATAACTTTGACATTCAAATTCTAAATCAACGTTTGAGTGCCGCGCAGCTTTCCTTCAAATGCAAGCACGTCGGCACTGTGCATTTCTGCTGCATTCACACAAAATCCAGTAAAAACCTCAATGGAAGCTTCAAATGTAAAAAAACAAAAAAAACAAAAACAAACTTTTGTCAAAAAAGATAACTCAATAACAAAAGTAGTCATTAGCTGAAGGTTGCACCGGGCTGAAGGAGCTCAACCAGGGAATTGTTGGCTGTGCTTGATCATATCTGTTCCAACATCCATCATTCACAACTAGCACTCATTATTCAGATGTCAATGTTACTATGCAACGTAGTCAGATAATAACTTCTTCTCAATTCACTATTCATGTCTAAATGAATCGCTTCTGAGCAAGACATTTCAGATTCCAGTTATTCCATTGTTGGGCATCTTCTTTTTGAGATAAGTATGCAGCATCAGTCAGCAGGGTTCAGTCACGCTTTTGAAGGATGTGTGTGGATGAAGGATGGTCTCCTGACCATGAGCTTATATAATGAGGCTCAAGCTCATCTGCTGCAGAACTGCCTGACGCATAACTCCTATTGGAGCCGCATTGTCTCTCGTGTGATTGTCAAGGGCTTCGCTTCATTTGTTCCCATAGCAAGACTAATCAAGGACATTAGCCCTGGTGTCATGTAATTCGTCATTGATTGTCTTGTTGGCCCTCACTGCAGCATTGGCTACACCATTACTCCTCTTGTACAACAGCCCTACCTTGTGTTACACTCAGATCGAAAAACACCTCCCCACAACGTGTCAGGATTCATTTCCATGTTTTATTTAAGGCCTCCTCGAGTATCAGGAGCACTTTGAGCAGGATTAAACTTTTTGTTTCTGCTGCAGCGCTTTTCCTGGCAGACAGAATCCAGCGGTGTGGGAGAGGTGAGAGACGTGGTTGTGTTCAGTCAGACAGCTCAGAGCTCATTAAGGAGACCGGGCCCAATATTTGGTGTGTGCGCTGTCTGTAGCCGATCCGCTGGTGGCTCAGCTGATTCACATTTCATTATTTGATGGCCCACGTTTTGACAGTCTCCTGCCTGTATCTGTCAAGGCAGAATTAAATGTTAACCAAGGCCCAGACTGTGAGAAACATGAGTGCAAACAAATCGAGCTGAGAGCAGCCAGGTAGGGTAACGGAGCCGACTGAAGGAGTCGGTGGTGCAGAGTTCCTCAGGCCCTGAGGCTCCATGCACCATGCGCTGTTAGATCTAAGGCGACATCAAATATACATGGGAACGGCTTAACCATTTATCATTCATCCTTTCAGATAGTACTGTCTCTGTTTAAAGTCTCCAATCTCTCTCTAAGACTCAATCGCCTCCCCTTTTTTTTTTCTTTTTTTTTTACAGCTTCCTTGCAGCTGCTTGTTTCTCAAACAATGCAATATCTGTTGAATAAGAGAAGGAGCCTTGATCTGGCTAGTAGCTGGAAGGGGACTACATTTTTTTCCCTCAGCTTTCTCTAAACCCCTTAATCTCTGGATAAATGCATTGGATGGATAGAGGCAAAGTAAAGTACAGTATGCACAATCTCTATTCATTTTTCTGGCTTGAGTCTTTTGTCTGCCCTTTGCCATGGCAGGGAAATCCCTTCATCAACACCGCTATACAGGCGCACTATTGGCTTGTTGACTGATGTGGTTCGCGTGAGCTCTGGGTGATCGACTCAGCCAGCACAGTCTATTGTGGAGTCATCTCACAGCCAGAGCTTAGTCTGAATAGTGAATGCCTAAGTGAAAGGACACTATATGTTCTTGTGTCCTTAAAAGAGGTGCTGATCCCTCATCACAGATTCCACATCCAGCTGCTGTGTGAGCGCGCATTTCAGCACTGCTGTCGGTGGGCACAACAGGCCGCGTTGTTGCCGAGCCCGCAACTGCCTCGCTGCTGCGAAAAACCGCTACACCCCGAATCTCAAGACAGCAGCCTCCGTCCTTGAGAGGAATTACTGCGTTGTCGATAAACAAAACACATGAGCCGAGCTAAGTGCGTTAACGCCTCAACCAAAGGTAATCAGTATGCAGAATGTGCCGTTTCTCAAAGGTGCTTTTCTCCTGAACTGAGAATTCACAGCTGCCAACACATACTTGTGTTGGGCATCGCAAATATGTCTTTGAGATGCCCAGCGTAGACTGAAATGAATTCTTTAGCAACCCTATTTTTTGACGCCTGTCCTTGTGGTGCATGTTAAACAATGGAAATGGCCAAAGTCCCCCCCCCCCCCCGCCTTCTCCAGTCATCTCCCAGGGAAAAATGCTGGTGATTTCCATATTTTAACTGCAATATGTAGTTTTCTCTCCAAGGCTCACCAAGTGTTCCTTACTCACCGAAAGCATATTGAAATAGACTGTGTGTTTCTGTGTGTACCCATGCATGTGTGTGTCACAGAATAATTTTCTTTCTCAGCGTATTTTTTCTTCAGGATTTATTTTTCGTCATTTGATCCGTCTGCTTTTTAATAGGATATTGTAGTTCTCTTGCACTTTTCCTCTCTGTTGCCATAATGACGACTGAAGAGTGTTGCAAGAGGAAGAATACAGACAGGTGACAAATGAAAGGAAAAACCTGGATAAATGAGTGGAGAAACATAACGAATGCAGATGCTTCTACACAGGTGCACTGCATGGTACAATTAAGCAATTACCATCCAATCATGCTCTGTGGCATGTATAAAAATGCTGAGCAGGCCCTGCTGATTTTGATTTTTTATCAGTATGGAAAAAGGTCTAAGTGACTTTGAAAGAGGGGTAATTGTTGGGACACACAGATGGCAGGAGCTTCAGTCGCAAAGGCTGCTCAACTGGCAAGTGTTTCAAGCTCAAGTCTGGCATTTTGGCCGTAGCCATCTTGTTTTTTTGCAACCAGGCATCAGAAGTGACAAAGGCGCCGGTCAAATGTCCACAGTGCAGTGGACGCGAGTTGACTCTAGCCTGATTGACAAGTCACTACCATGGCAACCTGTCAATCACAAGAAAGCCACGCCTTAAAGCATACGCTTCTTTATTATCTATTTTCCTCTAAATGGGACCATAATTTACAAAATGACCATGATGCTGTGTCGAACAAGGCTTGCAACTAGACATTGAGACTAGTGTTGTAATACTCGAGACCGGTCTTGGTCTTAAGACCAGTCTTAGAACCACATTTTGATGGTCTTGGTCTCGTCTCGGACTTGACCGCCTTTGTGCTCGGTCTTTTCTCGGTCTCGGACATTGAGGACTCTGGATTTTATTTCAAGACCACCTTTGGGAATATCAATAAATTGCTTTAGCATTGTCCGATTTGTTAACATCGTAACTTTGATTGGATGTAAAACGTATTGCTTCAAATGCAACCAATTACCCTAAATAATAATGTGTTGTTACCAATAACGACTGTCACCCCTCCTCGCGATAGTAAACATGGAATAGGAGTGTTGAATGAGGATGCTTACGTTGATTTCAGCTCTTAGTATTTGTATGTGGGTGTTTTAATGGGAATGTAGATCTTTCAGATCACTTTGAGAAGTACCTATGATCTCGTTCCACATTTTATTGCGTGCCGTGCAATGCAGGGAACTGGTCTTGGTCTTGACTCGGTCTCACCCTCCCTCGGTCTTGGTCTCAACTGCTCTCAGCCCCTAAAAGTCTTGGTCTTGTCTCGGTCTAGATAAACTCTGGTCTTGGTCTTGACTTGGTCTTGGTTTAAGCGGTCTTGACTACAACACTAATTGAGACCATAAGTTCATCAGGAAGGTGTTTACTGAGGGAATAAATCAAGTGGGTAGTAGGGTCATTTTACCATTAAGTCTAATCCAGTCTGACTACTGTTTGAAACCAGTGGAGTCGCCCCCTGCTGACCCTTAGAAAGAATGTATGTTTAGGGCACTTCTCAGACCCTGAGGTTCCCGCTTGGTTTCAACAGAAACAGGTGACTAAAGTGACATCTTCATTTATATGTATGGGAAAGACGTTGGTAAAAATAAGTGCACATTTGATGACTGTGAAGCTTGTGTATTAGTGCTATATGTAAAGTAAAACAGAAGTCCAACCTTTTCACAGGTAAAAATATCAAAGCAGGAAGGGATCAGACTGTCAGTAAGAACATTCCATGAACAATTGCATAGAGAGAGATATTATATTAGGGTTGCTTTGCATAAACCCCTCGTTACAAAGATGACTGCACATTTGAGAGTTCAGTGGTGCAAAAGCCATAGGCACTGGTCTGCAGAGATGTGGGGGAAAAAGTGATATGGTCAGATGAGTCATCCTTCACCATATTCTGGGTGAGTGCACCAAGAGAACGGGACACGCCCGGATGCTTGACCCTCTAGAGAGAGGGGATCTGTTGGCTCTGTTATGCGGTGGGGGTGCATTTTGCAGGCATGGTTTGGGTCCACTTGTGCCCTTGTAGGGAACGGTCACTGCAAATCAGTACAAAGTTGTTCTGAGTGATCACCTTTATCCTAAGATGAAAAATATCTATCCTAGTCGCTTCTACCAGGATGATAGTCTCTCGAACATCATTCTTTCTTTTGAAAGAATGATGTTCGAGAGACATGCAGAGTCAATGCAAAGGTGCATTAAAGCAGTGGTGGCCCATCACCTTACTAAGACACTTTATGTTGCTTTAATTTGTCACTCATCTCTACATGCTTTTCATTCATTCACAAGTCAAACACATATGTGAATTGCAGTTTTTGTCTGTGTTTCCTCTTTCATAGGAGGAACTCATTGCAGACAGCTAAAATACTACTCTGCCTTTAGTTGTACACAACCAATTCCTCTTGCCATTCATTTGAAGAATGTGTTGTTATTGGGTACTGACTGAGGCCATATACTGTGTTCACACATGCTTACACATTCCTAGAGCTCAAGGTGACTAACGTGTGTGTTTTCTGTGCGACTAACAGTTTAAAATCCGAAAATGGTTCATTTAAAATGACACAAAGCACTGAAAAGGAGCAAATCTTCACATTGAAGTAGCTGGAAATAGAACATATCTTGCATTCCTAACTTGATAAATTACTTAAATGATAATTTTCAAAATTGTCAAACAATTCACTCATTTAACAGAGGAAACACACAAAAAAGGTTTTAACTGTGCTCTTTAACAGACCTTCGATTTAGTCATTCTTTAAATAAACTGTTTGTGAGTAATGAGTTTTCAAACAACTGATTTGCTAAGAGCTTAGAGAGAAGGTTAAGCACAATCCAGATGCATAATGTGTCGCTCCAACATGTGAGAACCATTTTTACTTCTGCTCCTGTGGTGTGTTTCTCCAGCCGTGGATATGGGTCTACAGCAGTGGGACAGCAGCCGTTTCCAGAAAACACAAAATCCACACCAGATAGTTGAATAGTTGGCTCAAACCCTAAGGTGCTATATTATCAGCTGTGAGTCCGCTGTCTGGACAATAGTAATAATTAAATTTTCACATTTATCAGAGGATAATATACACTATCTGCCCATGATACAGCGCAGGCCCTAAGTATTTAGACAGTGACACATTTCCTGTTGTTTTGGCTCCATACTGCAGCACATTGGATTTAAAAAGGAAACAATGTGTGAGGTAAAGTGCCGACTCTCAGCTTTAAGGGTAACTAAACCCAAACAGCAATAACAGAGCTTTATCAGGAAAGAGTAAAGTGTCTGTGGGTCATAGACATCAGCAGACATTAACAATCAAATTTGATGAATTATTAGTCCAAAATATTGTTTTAAAACTAATGTATTGAAGAGCTACAATTCTTCCATTGTCAAATTATACCAGAATGTCTGTGGTCTTACCTTACCGCTTATTTCAAACTCTGAAGTACAGAGGCAAAATAATGATGAATAACTGTTCAAACACACATTAAGGTACAGTAAGTATAATAAATCACAGAACAGAAAGGCCACGCAAAAAAGATCTATTGAGGTACAGAACATTGCGAGTCCATCACAGACTGACTTTAAAAATTCAATGGGAAAAGTTATTGAAAGACTGATTTTTAATTTGTTCAGCTTTGCATGGTCATGGTCAGCGACCGGAAAAACTGCACAGTCAAATTTGTGCCTCGGCGAGTTGACACAATCCACCTGGCATCTGTCATGCGTGCTGTTTTAAATTGAAGTGTGCAGTGGGTAGACCCAGTAATATAAACACTTAATAGAAAATTACCTAAGCTGTGAATATTAAAATTGTTAACTACCTGGTGGGTCATCGGGCTGAACTGAGTACCAGCTGTCATGGCTAAAAACTACAGCCGGTCGTCGCTTTCCAGTGAAATCCAGGTATTTTGAATTTCTCACTTAAGACAAAGGATTAAATGTTCTTTGTGGGTTGGGTGATTCTCCTACATTTTAACTAGAGCTGAAATGATTAGCTGATTGAAAGAGAAATAAGTAATTTGTTGATTAATCATTCCAGTCATTTTTGAAGCAAAAATAGTGAAAAGAT
This sequence comes from Micropterus dolomieu, assembly GCF_021292245.1. Taxonomy (NCBI): domain Eukaryota; kingdom Metazoa; phylum Chordata; class Actinopteri; order Centrarchiformes; family Centrarchidae; genus Micropterus; species Micropterus dolomieu. The sequence continues at coordinate 44,334,104 of NC_060150.1, read as the reverse complement.
GGTGCAAAACATTCTCTACATCCAGCTTTTCAAAGGAGAGGATGTTAAATATCTCTGTTAAATAACACTTTAAATTGATTATCTTTGGGTTTTGGACAGTTGGTTGAACAAACGAAGACATTTGCAGATGTCACCTTGAACTCTCAGAACTTGTGATGGGCAATCTACACAATTTTTTTTTAAATATTAAACAGAATAAACGATCAGAATGGATCAGCTGAAAACATTATCAAAACAGCAAAAATAATTGTTAGTAGATTTACAGAATTCTAGTATTTTTTTTCAGCAAAACAACAAAAAATCTCTGGGTCCAGTTTATCAGATGTGAATTTTGCCATTTTTGTTGTTAGTCTGTGATTGTAAGTTGAATACCTCTAGTTTTGGGACACTTGGTCGGACAAAACAAGATGTTATGAATATGTCATCTTGGGCTTTGGGGAATTTTAATGGGCATTTTTCACTATCTTCTACATTGAAGATTAATGTAGACAATCAGCAGACCTATTGATAATTGTTAGTTGCAGCCACAGGTATAACCTTAATAACAGCTCTAGAGAGCCATTAAATTGTCCGAAATAGTTTTACAGCTGAAACTTTTTTTCTCGGCTCATAAAAAGTTGACATTTTGGAGAAATTTGAGGTTTTCACAGGACTGTGACACAGTTTGGAAGTGGCTTGACATATGCAGTACCACCAATGACCACCAGGACCTGGCTTAACAGAAATTGTTTAAGGGATTCAGTCAAAAATATTTTAAGTAATTTTCTGCCACATTAAGGCCTCATTAACTAAGTTGTCTCTTGATTGAGATTTCAAAACAAGTTTAGGTGCATTTCTGTGTTTTCATTCCACCTTCCACTTCCTCAGCCCTTGAATCCACCCAGGCTCACTCTGTATCTGCCCAAATTTTGGTTATGTGGTTCCAGCCAAGTTGGCGGTGTGCAGAAAACCCAGAAGGCTTTGGAAGCTAATGGCTGATGTAGCCAGTGCCACAAACTGGTTGACAACAGGTAGTAGCATTTGTCGGCTATAAAAAGAAGTCCGGCAGTGCAGTCTGTCAACAGCAGTTTTTTAAAGTGAGTTTTTAAATCACAATGAGACGAATAAAAAAACTTTTAAAGATCATCTGTGCTCCAACTGCAGGAGGAGCAAGTTCTTTTGTTATTTTGGTCTATATGTTAACATCCTATCAGCATGTATCTGTTTTTGTTTTATTTTCCCTGCTGTCACACAACTTTGCCATCTTATTACAGATCTCATTTAGAAATGTTCACTTGTAATTATGCTATCAGATCTCATAGTCATTGTGCTGAAACCAAACAAGGCCTGTCTAATTTCTTGTTGCTTCATCATTATTAATGAAATAACAACATGGGGGCAATTTAATCGCAATACTGCCTGCAGCATTTTCACTCATTTGACCAAAGTGACAACATGACAGTTGCTATGAAATCTATAGTCTGTTCAATTTGAGCCCTAAATTGCTGTCTTCGCCAGTTGTAAAGTGACCTTGTCTGTTCACACCCCTGGCTGTGTGTCTCTCTCTCTCTCTCTATCTGTTCTCCTTGGTCAACTTCTCTCTGTTTCCTGCTCTGCCTCTCCCTGTACCAGATAACTTCCCACAGATGGCTCATCAGAAGCGCTTCATCGAGCGGAAATACAGACAGGAGCTGAAGGAGATGAGACGAGAGCGGGAGCGGCAGGAGAAGGAGACCGACGAGGTGGAGGAATGCAGGAAGTGACGGCACCAATCAAGACCCGCATCCACATTAAGGAGCTCTCTCTGCAAATGTGGCAGCTGTCCAGGCAAGCGTTGACAAGATAGAGATGCCACTAGTTGATTGCGAGGCTGCGATAGTTTAGCAGCGACGAGTGACTGTTGTTCTACATTCTACATGAACATCGATGGGACACAAGTGGGGATTAGCTGGGTTGCCATAACGCTTTAATGTGTCTTTTAGATTTTGTCTACGATTTTCAAAGTTGAAGTTGGACAGAAGGCAAACAGAATTAGAAATCATGTTTTATGCTGTTTAGTACTGGAGCACTGTCAACGTGGCCTTTTGTTGTTGAATCATTAAATATTGAGTTGCCTAACTTTTCAACCAGGAGCAATGGTGTATGTCATGCTAAATAAACCATCAAAGCTAGTATTGTAAATAAAGTTTCAGATTCTGTCATAAATCAGATTATTTGGCATTTACTGTAATCCTCACCTGCTTTGCTAAGAGGCCTAAGCCAGAAAAGGGGTTGAGTCAATTATATTCAATCACTACAATGTCACCATCTGTCTCACATCTGCCACTCATCCTCGAATAATCAAAATGTGAATTTTTTAATTTTTTTTTTTCTCCCCGTCTCTCTTTTTTCAACCTCTCTCCAAATCCGATTGGCAGATTTTAATTATAGATTGTCTTAACTTAACAATTTCCTCAGCTCAGTAGCCTCTGGATCCAGCTATTTAGCAACGGCCGTCATATGAATTACTATCTAACATGTAGAGTTGGGTCTTTTACGCTGAGATTTATTGTTGATGATATATACATACCTGTGAGGATGGTAAATGTCATGCATGCTAGCCCGTGGCTACCATCACATTTCAGATAAAAGTTCAATTATCCTCAACGACCAGAGGAAAAAAAGGAGAGTTTTCCACTAGAGCTGCTATGTAAATAAACCAAATTATTAACCTTCCATTTAATTATTATTATTATTTTGTATTTTTTTGGAAGAATACCTCACAAAGGAAATAGAGTGTCTGATTTTAAAGATGTTTAATCGTGTCATATAAATATTCAGTACAAAATATCACATTTTACAAAGCAGATTGATGAATGGCCAATGATGTAGGGTCCCTTACACTACCACAACCTCTCAAATAGTTTCTACATCAACAAAACTCGACTGCTCAATCACATTGTCACCAACATAATATACCGTAGTAGAGGTGAGCCCCGAGGCCGACCATGTCTACACATCAACAATCACAGATCTATTGTATCTGGAGAAAGAAGACATCAGCGTCACCATGTAGTTGCCTCAACTTAATAAAAAAAATACGCTGAGGCGGTGCGGCACGTTACGATGTGCGACATGTTCTGTTATCTTAGCTGAGCATGGCGCCAATGCTTGGAGGCAATTATACTCTCCATAGGAAAACATAAGCACGTCTTCGTAATGGCGACACGCTGACACTCTGTATGAAGACAGAAAATAGTGAAGACTTAAGGAAAAAATGCTTTTGGTGTGTGCTGCTGTCATGGTGATTTCCATTTGAGACCTCACATTGTACCTTGAGGCAGAAAAGCAGTTTTCTTAGAGTGAAGGGTTTCTAAACCCATTAAATGCTTATCATAGCAACATTGGCGCAGTCTGAAATGGCCACTTACACAATGGGAGCTCCAGCAACAAGCTAATAAACAAAACACGGGGGCAAAAAAGAGAGCACATGTATACAACAGCCGAGCATAAAGAATTTTCCAACCACTGTGTTATCAGTTGGATTGTTTAATGTGCTGCACCATTGTTGATGTCAAGCCCGCTTCAGAGTACAGGGAGAAAAAGTGTACCATTGTGGCAATTATGCCATTGTGTTTTGTTATTACTGTTTCAAATGTCTGATAAATGTCAGCCTCTTCACAGGTTGGCCTTTTGCTAAAGTGAGGGCAGATCTTGTTTTAGCTGCTCTGTTTTTTTTTCCTTGATATCATTCTGCCCTCCCAGTTCCACCAGACTTATTTATTTCAAAAGTGTTTATTCATAGTTGTGAGGTCTCAAGGAAATTTGACAATGTTGCAACTTTTTTTTTTTTTTTTTCCTTTTTATGTTTTCTAAATTGCTGTAAAACCGGTCATCTGTTGTTCCTGCTGCAGGATAATGTTTTGACCTTCTCCCTCAGCTGAGGACACACCTCACCTAAGAACCTTATTCCACAACACTCAAAAGGTCAGGTGCCGCTTGATGAGCGCAGTTATGGAAAAGGCTGTTCATCCCTCAGGAAATCAGTTGGGTAAAGCCTAAACACTTGGACTGGCTTCATGTTCAGCACTACATACGGGACATGTAATGAAGGGCAGGGAACAGAGTACAGAAATAGGAGGATTTTTAAAGGAAAATACTGGTGGCCTTTGCTTTTTGGCACATTTCCATTACTGAACTGCTATTTTACATTATTGTACATTCGACTGCAGGGCCCCTCTTAGGACACAGTCTTCATGAAACAAGTGTAGATTTTACCTTAAAAGAAAAACTAACTTGATGAATGTTTAATTGCTGTATGTCATATTGTGCATTTTAGAAGGTCATTTGAACTTTTATTTTTATTTCTTTTGGAGAAGAATCTGACCCCAAAATAAAGACAACCTTGTCTTCAGGCCATTTCTTATTGGGTAGATTTGTTTTTCTAATTTAAGGCAACTCTTTTGATTCCTATTATAGACTTTGATGCTTTCTCTGTAAAGCTTTTATACTTACTGTGACACAGTCCAAGTAAAAACGTGTATACTTTTCTTGCTTGATACATTGATTTGAATGCTACTTTTCCTGTTTTTAGTCATCACCTGAACAGATAAAATGAACCATTTAAAATAAAATTGCATGATGAATTTTAATCGTCCTCGAGATATTTCATTTAATCTCATTTTGATACCGTAGTTTCAAGTTCAGTGACATCTTTTCAGCACTGGGAGTTACCATGTTGTACAGAGTGAAATATTTACTTGATATATCTTGATATCATTCTGCCCTCCCAGTTCCACCAGACCGCTTTATTTTAAAAGTGTTTATTCATAGTTGTGATGTCTCAAGGAAATTTGACAATGTTGCTTCTTTTCTTTGTTTTCCTTTTTGTTATCTAAATCACTTTAAAACCAAACGTTATCTGTTCCTGCTGCAGGATAATGTTTATAAGAAAATAAAATTGCATGATATTTCATTTAATCTAACTGTGATACCGTAGTTTGAAGCTCAGTGGCATCTTTTCAGCAATGGGGGTTATTGTGACTTACATGGTGTTGTACAGAGTGAAACATTTACATATTTTTGCGGTCGAGATGAGCAGAAAAGTCCAAAAAGACCAGTATTTTCCTCTAACTGAGCCTGGTGCAGATTAGATTGGTGAATTTATACCAGTCGTAGCGTAGAAAATAATATATGTACTGAAAGAGTTGGCTGCACAGAAAAAAATGGTTTTGAAGACATTCACCTCAATAAAGAAAGATTTGGTGTTTGGGCCAACCGCACAGCGAATGCTCAAAGCTGTGTGACGATGAATATCACATACTACAAAAATGACAAACTTGGGTGTTTGTTTTGGCTGTAAAATCCACATTCCTTTACCACAGCTTCATGTAAGCTTTAAAGAACAGTAGCCACGTGCCACAGCTAACACATGTTTTGATGATGTACATCTCTGCCATCTAATTTGTATTGAGATTCCTCATTTTCATCAGAGATGGCAGTGCCAAAATTGTCTCAATTAACTCAAGCACAACTGTGGATAAGTGGCTAATGTGAGGCAGCCATCGCTGAAAGAGGGGATCATTTGGACAATCAAAATCCCCAAAAAAACAAAACAACTGTACAGCGTATTGTATCATATTACCGTACTTACACAAGCTAAGATAGAACTCACAATATGCAGCATGTTTTTTTGTCCCAGAAACACTGAAAAATACATAGGCATATCTGTTGGTTTACAAAACTGCTTGTTGAACGTGTCCATCACACGCAGCTTTGGAAAAACAAACAAAAAAAAAGAAAATATCGGTATAGATATATTTGGGCATCATGTACACCCCATATACACACAAACAGTCTCTTTTAACAGCACCCTCGCAAAAAATGCAACTAACACTGACTGGACACACAAAGCCTACGTCTGGTCACCGGAGGTACAACTGAATGGTGATCGATGGCGGTGAAAGAGCACTCGGACAAATGGTGCTCTTTTCTCGTCCTTTCGCCATTTTTCTCGCCACACATGCACCAGAATTGCCCAAATGTTTTAAACGTGTTTTGTTTCACATTTCTCTCCCTGTCTGTGTGCCAGGCTCTCGTTAGGAATCCCTGTCACTGTCGTCGCCCCCATACATGTCTGCCAGTTTCTTAAAGCGGGGTCCCCACTCGCTCAGGTAGTTGTAGTCCTGGTCGCCCTCGGTGGTCACCGACTCGAGTGAGCTAAGGGACTCCGCTACAGAGCCGTTTCCCTCATAGGCGTAGGTGGCCAGGGAGTCGTAAGGCGGCGCCGTTGGGTCGCTGTCGTTGTCCTGGAGCCTCTGGCTGATGAAGTCTCTCACATCCCCGTTATTGTCCCGGGTTGGGGGCAGCACAGCCCGTCGAACTGGAGGGTAGAAGGTCTCGGGGACAATGTCCCTCCGCTGCTTGCTCTCCTCAATGGCCTCTGGGTTGCGCAGCGTGCCAATATCAAAGGCCTGAGTGTCCTCCTCTCCGCCCCCTTCGTCATTGTAGCTGACAACGTTGTCTCTGACATCCTCTTTGGAGATGATCAGAGGCTCCTTCTTCCTCTGTCTCCTCAGGGCAGCAAACAGCACCACAATCACTACATGGAGAACAAAAACAAAGGGAACAAGTAACAGAGTTAGGTGACTTTTGCTGTTGTTTCTATGCTCCTTCTCCTTGTTCTGAAGGCCAGTGACTGTCCAGGGGGAATAGTTGATGTTGTATGAGTGTTCACTGATGTTCAGGGACTTTGTCTGACTTTGTAGAACAGGCTCAGCTACCACAAGGATGCATTATGTATTTTTCCATCCTCGGGGCCCCTGCTGCTTAAGATTACAAAGGAATGCAGTTTAAGTACATTGTGTGCTAGAAACACAATTTATGTATCTTCTACAGCATTATGACATTTGAGTGATGCATGTGAAGCTGACCTAGCCCCCTTTGGATTAAGTCAAAGGTGAAGTCAATCAGTATTTCTCTGTTTATCCAGTTCAAAAGCTTTCTTGCATGCTACATAGGCAGGTCATTGAAAATACAGTTACTGGAGCAAATTGAAATGTGCCTTGGAAATTCCATGGCCCTAAAGCTAGTTGTATAACCTGGGCGCTGGGGCAAAAAAAATCTCTTCAGCAATTGCACACAAATTCCCCTGGATTGCCATTGCTGTTTTATCCTGGAGAATATTCTGATGTGATTGAGGTTGAAACGTTGGTTTGTATTTGCAGGAAATAAACCATGTGTGATGCAAGAATACTACCTCCACTGAAACATCTGTACTGTGTCCCGACTTAAAGGACAGCTAGTAATGGTGTTCCCTGAGATAATGCAGCTGCACCAGGCATAAGTTTTCCGGAATAAAAATAAGCACCTGTCTTGTTTATCCTAAAGCACAGCTGTGATGCCATAGATCTTTGCTGCTTTGCTGTTTAAATCAAATTAACATGTCACTTTTAGTCACTGGCGGAATTTTCCGCCCACAGGAAGCGATGAATCAAATTAAGGAGTGAAACACAAAACTGAGAGGTTTGCTGTAGCAGGAACCTCTCGAGCATAACTTCACGAAACACTCCAAAAAAAATATCGCTGAAGCCACACTGGTTAAATAAAGATCAGATTGAAAAACAAGTTTTTGCATGAGTGAGCTGCAGGTGCGTCTTGAGCGCTTCTCCATCGGTCTGTACTCACTGAGCAGAATGATGACACAAAGCAAAATGGCCACCAGAGCTCCCGTGCTGAGTCCCGCCCGCGCTGTGAGTGCCTCAGCGTTGCACAGCTTCATGTTGCCCTCGCGGTCGCAGGTGCACACTCTGATTGTCAAGGTGTTGGTGCTGCTTTGCATGGGGAACTCGCCATCAGAAATGACCACAGGCACGTGGTAGATGCTCTTCTGTAGACTGTTGTAGCTGTTCCTCCGGGTCAGGATCCAGGCCGTGTTGTCTGAAAACAACAGGATATACGGTTACCGCGCAGCAGTCAATAACCTGACTGAATCGTTCAATGAACTCCTAGAAATTTCATTTGCTCTGTCAATGTGCTTTTAGTGCTGTATGTAAAACCATAAATCACTTCAGTCATATCATACATCATACGGTACAACATTAAATGTGGTTAAGTTTAACAACAGGTATAAGTGCGTTAGAGGAATATTATACAGAAGATTGATGTTAATCTGATGATCGCAAGCATCAGCTGAGAGTGTATTACCTTTGTTATCACGGACAGAGAAGTTAGCCTTCCCAGCAGTCTCCTGTGCAAGACTGAAGAAGAATCTGTGTCCTCCGAGTGGCTCGTCGGGATCTGTGGCGCTCACGGTTTGTATCCTCTGAAATAAGAAACAGAAATAGTTGAGTAACTCATAATCTTCTAGCAGCCATATAGATGGAACACGACAATATTAGCTATTGAATTCAACCACATGCTAGAACCATCTCAGATGTTTTCAATAGACACTTTTAAGCTGTGTTTAACTGGGAATTTATCATTTCACCACTGACAAACCCAACTGAAGTTCATGTGTTGAGTGTGCTAGTATCTGATTAGCTAAACATTCCAGTTTGGCTGAGCTATAAATAGGAGGCAATATTGATAAAATATTGTATTACAGTATATTTAATTTTATATTGAATGTTTCTATATTATCTTCAGTATCACACATCTTTTGTCATGATGGCCGACACCAGCTGTAAAACGCCACCGGTGCAAGCTTGTTAGTGCATGGCTGGTGTTTGAATGTGAACAACAGCTGTTGATTCAGGTTAAATGAGTGGATTGGTCTTTAGGGGACTTCAAAATGGCAATAGTTAATGGCAAGCTAACAAGTAACAAACGTCAGAGTTTCCCTGACTGCAAACAGTCAAAATGGAAAGACACAAAAAAGCCACCCAGCACTAATCACATGTACACCTATTATAGGTGAGCACGATGTTAGTGGAGCAGTGATGGAAAGTACATTTATTCAGTTCTTGTTTTTGATGTATTTCCATTTTATGCAACTTTACACTTTTTACTTCAATATATTTATTTAGCAGCTTTAGTTACTAGTTATTTTGCAGACTCTGATTAATGCAAAATGAAATAAAAAATAAATAAATTCTGATGATCTGGCAATATTTAATATTTTGAATTGAGTCATTCTGCATAATGAGTACCTTTCATTGTATTGTACTTTTGTTGTTGTATTACTACTATTAGTATTAGTATTATTTTACTTAATACTATATTAGTATGATAGTGATTTTCCACCACTGCTGCTGAGGTCCAGTATGTAAAAGATAATATTCTGTATAGAGAGTTTTTTTCCTTTGTTTGACTATTACAAAGTACAAATGTAACAAGTCAGGGCTTGGGGCATCACACTTCCTATGAGCCCAGATAAACTCGAGACAGCAACATTTGGTTCAGATCCAAATGTCAACACTAAATAGGTGGTGGAATTGTTTCTCAGCATTTTGACGAAATGGCAGAAGTACAACTAAAAAGACTGGGCCAATTGTAAAACTGTGATGTTGTGTTTGAGTATTACATACATTATAACACATTGTCTATAATGCAGTTTCTTTTTAAACCTCTTAAACAACTGCAGGTGACAAGCTTCATGCAAAAAAAAAATAACAATAAAAAAAGGTCTCTTCAAACAGATTTAGGAATTTTCACTGAGGTCTGCTCATTACATGCTGAGCTGGAAGCGGACGCACAATCCTAAATCCCAATCCGACGTCAGAACAAAGCCTTGGCTACTGGTTTGTGATCGGTCATACCAACCTGATTAGCCTTAGCGTTCTCACATACAAATGTCTCATAATTGGTGGCAAATGTCGGAGCGTTGTCGTTGACGTCCAGCACTCGGACGTAAACAGGCACGCGGCTGATCTGTCGCGGGTTGTCTGGGAAGCACAAAGGGGAACACAGTGAATTTACATTAATGATTATTTCTTAATTGAACACAACTGTATCATAGTGTGTGTGTGTGTGTGTGTGTGTGTAGCTTTTGCCCATGTTTCCATGCAAACATTAATGGAAGCATTGTCAGTACACAACAGAATCATTAACATATTTACATTATTCTTTACAGTGATAGAAATTATATGTGACATGTAAAATAAATTACTATATGTAAATAACTTGCAAAAGTACTAACATATATATACATTTCTTCAACAGTCTCTACTTCTACTCCACTCCAAGTCTTTTCCTGCATGTATGAATACTCAAATTGGATTGGGGGATTCATTAAAGCCAATCAGAATTACTGTAAATTCTCAAACAAACGCTGGTTTTCAAATAATGAACAGATAAAGTTCAAAACAAGTGAGTGAGTAAAAAACAGTAAGGTGGGTTGTATAACCTTTACTATAAGAGCTTACATGAAACATTCAGCATAATACATGACAGTAATGCCATCATTATAACAGACATCTCATACTCACCAATTTTCTGCTCTGAGCTCTTTTGCATATTTCCTTTTTATATTTGCACTCGAACTTGTACAAAATGTTATTTTAGTTTCCCTTGAAACTGTGACATGTAGCTTTTAATACTTATATTCCATATATTTATATTATTTTATCTTTTTTTAATCCTTCAAATTTATTTTTCTAATTCTTACTACCACCCTGCTTTCAAAACCTTTCAATCTTTGACATGTATTTTAACAAACATTCTGCTCTAATTGTCTCTTTATTTGCAGTTACTTCTATTGTTCCATCGATCTGCGTTAAGGTACTCTTGTTGAAACTTGTTGCTTCTTGCATTTGTACATTAAAATCCTACAACATAGAGATATGAGGGATTCTGGGGTTTGAACTGTTGTAAATGGTTTGTAATGTTGAACATGTTAAGCATCTGTGCAGGAAATTCCTTTAATTTAACATCAAAAAGTACACTGACAAAAGAAAAAAGTTACTGTCAATGAAACACTTTTCCAGTCACTCAAAGGGCTGAAAAGCTTTTCACTTGAATCAGCAGGAAGTGTTGTTTAATTGACAATAACTTAAAAACTGAATTTTTCATAAAAAGTTTTTAAAAAGTAATACGAGTGAAATTAATAAAGAAAAAGAAATAATAAAAGAAAAACTCAGATCAGCCGATTGCTGAGTACACTGGTTTTGGTGTTGTATTAATGAAAATTGACTTTCTTTTTTTTTTAAGACACCAGGTAGGCCTACACATGAAGGAAGGTCAGGTTAGGTATTGATAACGTCGGCTGGTTTCAAATAAAGGCCTGGGCTTCTCAGCAGGTGAGTTAAATAAAGGCCATTCGAGTGCTACTCAAGGTGTGAAAACAAACAAACACCTACCAGCTAATACTGGGTGAACTGGCAGTGACTGTTCTAGTACTCAAAACACCCCCTTTCCACGACAACACACAACATTCAGGGGTTGGCAGCAACTCCAAAAATCCAATTTGGCTGAAAGAATAAGAGGAAGAAATATCTGCTTCCCGTCTTGCTGCACTTACTGAACTCCGTGGCGATGACGGAGATGTTGTGCCAGGCGTTCTCCTCTCTGTCCAACTCCCTGAGGATGAACACTGACCCGTTGCCCGCATGGATGTTGAACACTCTGTCCATGTCTGTGCGCCGATCAATAGTGTACCTGCACAAAACACACACACAGGGACGGGTTTATAAACTTGTGCGCTCAGGTTTTGTGTGTTGTGTTCCATGGGTGAGGGACACAGGGGACAGTCCCATTTACAGAGTCTCTCTGGTATGAACCAGAGCGAAAATGGTTGCATTTACTGTTGAGTCTCGGTTAAATTGACATTCTGTGTGGTTAGAAGGGTTTCAGCTTCAGGAGGTAGTCAAAACAAGTCTGACTAAGCATGACGGACTTGTCTGCACTCTGCCATTATTTCCTTTCTTTGCTATTCATACCACAAGAGAAGACATTAAGAAAAAGATGAATTTTAGTATCAATCCAGGCAGCCATTTGCCCTCAGAAGAAAGGCCAACTTTGTTGAAGAGAACAAAATTGGTTTTCACCTGCATAAATGAGCCAAACTACAAGAGTTAATAAGCCGCTTCTAAACATTGTCAGACTTTTAGTAAAAGCTTGCTTTACACAAATCAGAATAAACATATTTTCTCAATTACCCTTTGTCTAACTGTGCGGATAATTTTAAGTTTGGACATATTCGCCTCTGAGACTTCTGCTGACGCACAAATAGTAAAAATAGTGTATGAAATATCAAGGTGCTGCTCAAAAGAAGAAAAAAAAATGACTACAGAAACAATATCTTTTCAAATATAAATATTTCATATTTCAAGTAATCTGATCTTATACTGACAAGTGGGCCTTTAAATTAGTAACCTGTTTATTCTCAGCAGCTTATCACATGTTGTCCAAGTTTATTTGCACCTCTTGTGCTGTCATTTCACAAGGGGCGAAATTGAGGATGAAGCAAAGGTCTCAAACAATGGGTGGCAGCAGAAACATCAGATAAGCCTGGGCACATAAAACCAAAATTATCTGCATGACTAGATACAACTAGAGGAAAGTAACACGGTATATTTTTTGTTAGGTTGGTGAATTGACCCTTTAACATATATGTTCTACTGTCTTCTGCTGTCTCGAATAGTCTGTCCTGTGGTGATGACGGATTTATGTAAGGTGTTTGCAGCCCCGCACACACACACACACACACACACACACACACACACAAGCCAACAGGTTATCCAGTCGTGTTGTTTTTCTCTGCTTCCCAGACTACTGCGATACATCAGTGTGATTAATGGAGTAGCAGGCATCAGGAGGGCCGGCGTAAGAGGAAAGAGACCCCCGAGGGGAGACTATGAACCCGGACTCTCAATGCACCGCTGCACCGCTCTCTCCCTCCACAGATACCTCCCCCCAGCCCCTCCCTGCTGCTTCTCCTGCATTAACCATTTTAGTGTCTTTATCTAAACACTCCCTCCTCATCTCTGCCTGCCTCTCCTCCGCTCCTATCACCTTGCCTGCCCAACACTAACTCTAACCTCGTTAAATCTGCGTCGGCCGTGGGCTTTACTAATTGCTTTTCTAATATTCCCAATAATTCAGCTGGCTGGGCCTAAACCCTTTCCCTGATTAATGGCAGAGAGATAACAACGTGCCTCGTCCTGACCGGGCATCCAAAACGCTGCACTCAGCAGGCAGGCAGCTGGCTGGATGGGAGGCTGGGCAGAAGGACATGGAGGGTTACAGTGATCAGCGGGTTGGGACATATATCCTCTTTCCTCACCAAAGAAGCATCATGCTGGCTCGCCACAGAATTTTCAGAAAACATTCTTCAAGAACAAGAGTCAGTGGGCATCCAGTATTGATTTGGGGATTTGCAGGTCAAAAGATGTCAAGTTTGACCTGAGCTATATCTTGATGAAAAGATGAATGTTTAGGTTCCAAAAAATACGTTATCTAACGACACTTAAATGGCTGTATTTCAATGTGAAGCAAGTTCTAGCAACATTTTGTGAAATATATTAAAATAAAAACTCAACAAGTCAATCTCACCTCAAGGTCCATTTAGTAGATTTTCCAAAGCTTCAGAACACATCACATGACCGTCATCAGTAGTAATCATACAATGGAAGAGGTTCAAATTTCCATTTATTATTTCCAGTTTAAGCACTTTAAGTACCTCTCGGTAATGTTGGCCATGTTGGCATTGTTGAAATACAGTTTGAAAGCTCCAGAAGAGCTACTAAATGGACCTTGAGGTGTTTTCAAGGTCAAGAATGAACTTGAAAGTTTTAACACAAATCTGTGTTAATGTTTTGTTATTTGTTTTTTTCAATGCATATTCAGTCTCTAAACTGTTAAATTTTTACGCCAAACTATTTAAAAGTTTTCAGTGTTTTTCCCAAAGTCTGCCCTTGGTCAGCTGAAAACTGGAAACAGCATTTAGAATATTGCAGCACTAAAACGCTTCATTAAAATGGGGACTAATAAAATTCTTTTAAGAGTTGGCAGCTTTTTAAGACAGAGTGACCCATACAGCAGAAAAACTCTGGGAACGAAACTGCCATCTATATATGTGACAAGAGGAAAATTAGTTTTTTTAATTTCAGGTTTCAAATCTTTGAAATGTTCATGTTTTAGAGGCGTTAACATGAGTAGTGAGTTTCGATCATACTGACATGGGACAACACTGACTGACTAGCTAACATCATTGCAGCTAAGTAACTGTAGATCACATGTGTTCATGTGTGTCTGTATACCTGCACATGTTCATGCATGCAGACACACTTGCTTACTAGGGGATTTGTGTAACCATCCGTGCCTAAATGTGCACGTGTCTGTGTGTGTTGTGAGGAGCGGTGGTAGCTAATAAAGATAACCGTCTCAGTGACTTCCTCATGCCCGGCAGCCCCCAGGCTTCCCAGGCCCTCCTTCTCCACTGTGCGGCTTTAAATGCCATGAGGTAGCTACCTCCTTGATGATGGGCGATAAAAGAGAATGATATCATATTTGACACCTGCAATAAAGTGGTGGAACTTCAACCTTGAGAGCCAACTCCCTTAGTGCATCGTAAAAATGAAAAAGTCTTTGAGACAGAGTGGAAGGCGCAGACTCACACCCCACTGCCATTCCATTTAATAGAATGCTTGCATAATTTTGTATCTCCACGTACTAAGTTGTATAACTGAACTTTTGTTGCATTTCAGTTTTTAGTAGCATTTGGTATATTTGACAAACCAATGTGTCTCTCTACCAAAGCCTCATTATATATTTTAATGCTGTCTTTATGTTGAACATCTAGGCACAAAGATCAACTTACCACCTTTAGAGTTAATATTTAAATAATCCACTTAATGGGAGCTCTGACATTACTTGAATGCAGAAAGTCATAAGTTCAACAGGTGTTGTTTGTAAATAGTTCTTCCATTAAGGGTCCAAGACTACTTTAATGGATTAAAGTGCGTTCACAACAAAACATTTAAGTAATTTCACAATTATTAGAATAAATAATTCAGTTTGAAATGTATATGGGTTTTTATAGGGTTCAAACTTCTCATCTAGAATGTGAACCTCTGCAGTCAAATTCCTAGAATACATTTTACTGAAGCTGATGATACACTGGGCAACTTTTTGAGCAATGTTGCCGGGCAATGTTACTGGTGGCAAGTCCGACTATGTTTTGAACGGATAGCGGCGGTGCAGGCCTGGTGGTGGGGGAAGGGGATTACGGTTGTAATCTTTACTCATTACCATTGATGGCAACGTTGCCCCGCACGATTGCTCTAAAAGTTGCTCTGTGTTTCATCAGCTTGAGACTATATATTCATAGAGTAGGTAGTAGACTGTGTAGACTGGGACACAACAGAATTTTTTGATAAAAAAATCATACTAGATGGGGGTAAGTTCAGATTAAATTGGTCTGCTGGAGAGTCCTTGAAATGAAAAAGTTTGAGAAGATGTGAATAAAGTTATGAAAAGTCTAAAGTAAGCTGTTGCACAACGCATTTCACCTTGAGATATTTAAGAGTTCCTGAAATTATGTCATTCTTGTGATTCATGTAGGTTTAATATATATATGTGTGTATATATATATATGTATATTTATATATGTATATATACATATATATATGTATATTTATATATATGTATATTTATATATGTGTATATATGTGTATATGTATATATATGTATATATATGTGTATATATATATGTATATGTATATATGTATATGTATATATGTGTATATATATATATGTATATGCATATGTATATATATATGTATATATGTGTATGTATATGTATATATATGTATATATGTATGTGTATATGTATATATATGTATATGTGTGTATGTATATATGTATATGTATATATATATATATGTATGTATATATGTATATGTATATATATATGTATGTATATATGTATATGTATATATATATATGTATGTATATATGTATATATGTATATGTATATATGTATATATGTATATGTATATATATATATATATATATATATATATATATATATA